>NW_020799100.1:3816567-3850134 GCF_003259725.1 Athene cunicularia
CCCCTTGCTTGCCTGCTTCCCTCCAGTCCTCGGCAGGGCTGGGAGCAGCAGTGGAAAAAAATTATTTTTCTGGTGTGGGGTTTTTTTGGTGTAGTTTTGTTTGGGTAACTTGAAATGGGAGAGTACAGGGGTGTTGACTCCTGAAAATAACAATTTAACCCCATACATTAGTTCCTATATCACTGGTTACTGATGTACTTTTTCCCTCCTGGTACCTTTGCTCTAGCCTTGGAATTTCACTTACACTCTTTAGCTTAGCATTGTAAGAAAATAACCAAAAAATGGAAGTTTGATGTAGATCTTCAGTTAATGTATTCAGTCTTTAGCTGGTTTAGCCTACTATTTCTTAATACCCAGTTCTTATTTTCATCTTGAAGTTTCCTTCATGTTGTCTTCTTGAGTGGATTTAATTTATTAGTCAAATACATTTACAGTTGGGCATCACAATTCTACAAACTGGGCAGTCTCTCCTACTAAAGTACAAGTTAGCTTTTACATTCTGACTAACGATAAATCACAGCATCGTGTATGAAACTAGTCATTTAATTGCAATGTAGAACAGTGGGACAGAAGTAGGAAGTGAAGTTTTATTTCTCTTTGAAGTTAAACACTCCATTTCTCATTTTCTTATCATGTTTTCGGTTTCATATGCCTTTGAAATACAGTGATTACATAAAAGACTGTTTTGAACTATGTCATAGAAGACAGTGTGCCAGGGTTTTTTTAAGGCATGGAACTATGTATAAACGTAAGTTGTTTTACATCATATCTGGTTTTATGGGGTTTTTGGAATACAAACTAGAATATTAGGCACTTATTTAAGGACATAATGAAATCTAGACTATATCAAGTAGGAAACCAGGTCCTGAATTCAGGTATTAGTGATCGATTTCTTCCTCAATTTGTTTGGCAAAACACTTCTGCAAGGTTTTCAATATATCCATTTTCCTCCACAGTGATTTTCTTTTTTCTTCCCCAGGGAAGACCAGTACGGTCTCAGGTTGGATTATCTGAAAGTGCCTTCCTTAAACCATCTTTTTCAAGACTGTGAATTGGAGCATTTGTTGAGTCATTTTGAAATCTGTCTGACTTGAAAGAAACAAGAGACGTGCCTCACTCAGGTGGTTTCGTAGGCTGCAGCTGCTTGCTGCCTTTGCTGTTGGGTTTTGACCCGGCAGTCTGAGGAACCCATGGACTGTTGACATAGCCAGGCTGAGAGCGGGCAGTCTCGAACCATCAAAAGCACCTGCGGCCAGTGAGCTGAGCTCAGTGTTCACTGTCCTTTACCTCAGGTGGCTCAGCTGTAAGCAGAGGTGACACAGTATACACGTGGGGGGCTGTTCATGAAAGCCAACACAGATCTCTGTTGCCAGGACCTGCCCCCCTCAAGCCCCTGCCTTCTCTGTTGCTCTGTCACCTCCAGCACAGAGCACTTTGTGGGGGGCAACAGCTAATGGTCCTCCACTCCCTGAATGACATCAGAAACAGTCTCCACACGCCTTCCTCCGGCTGGCTGGGGCGGCAGTGGTCTCGGATGGAAGGTTGGTGCTGATAGCTGGGTCTCCTGGCAATAGCACAGGGTACTGGTTCAGGCAGGCTCTGTATTAGATGATCCCCTCTGCCTGCATTCACTCACTTTCTCCTGCCCTTTCCCAGCTCGTACTGGGAATTGCCCTGCTCAAGTGGTGCTAATTCAGAGTACAGTGCTGGCATGCTGGTCTGGGTCTGGGAAACTCTCCTGGGTTTTTTCCTCTGTTTAAAAAAAAATAAAAATAAAAAAAAAGTACTTTGGGCTCTCCTGCAGTGGTTTCACAGGTCTGGATTGGCTAGTGGCACAGCACTAATGTGGCACCACAGTGGCACGGCTGCTTCCCAGGTCAGGCTGGAGCTTGGGGCCCTCCTCCCACAAGGCTCCAGCACCAAGCCCCACGTCCAGCTGGCGGGGCCCCCCCGGCGTGTCCCCACGGCAGAGGTGAAGAGCAGCACTTGCTTGTGCAATCAGGCTCCGGCCCCAGCGGCCGCCCAGGGCTGACGCGTGAACAATGTGCGCAGTGAGTGAGGCAGGGCACAGGGCCAGCACAGACCAGGGTCAAACACACGCTGCAGACGTCACCGCTACTGACTGCTCTTCTACTAGCCTTTAGTTCCTTCCTGGTTTTATTTATTCCTTGTGGTGAGCACCAGCTGAATGCTCCGTTTTATCCCTAGTAGGACAGGGCACACCCAGCAAGGAGAAGCAGAAAGTTCATCGTGGCTCCAGCCAAGCTGGGAGTCTCTGTGGGGTTACTGTCAACAGTAGCTAGTGGGGTTTATTTGACCAGGGAAATATGACGAATAAAACTTAAAGAAGGAGGCAGAGCCAAACCTGTCACCTAGCTCTGTTTGCATAGAGTTAAAACTGCTGTTTATTGGGTTACACCAGCTGCTACAGCCTCATTTTCCTATTCTAAAGGCAAAAAACCCCCCAGATTGTGACTAAAGACCTAATCTTTTAGACCAGGTCTAAAAACCTGGCCAGTTTGCCACTCTGGCTCTGTATTTTGGTGGTCTTCTGATGGAAATTGTTGAAATTAATGTATATGTGACTGTGATTACTTTCACTGTGTGTACTTCTCTGATGGTTACATATGGGTGGCACACCCCAGTATCTCCCACGGATTCTTAGGCTAACTTCCTTCTGCTCTGAGATTTCTATGCAGGTTTATCTAGCTGCTCTTCCTAACCACTGTAAGGCTTTTACATAGCACCCATCATTGTGTCAAATTCTTTTTATCTTCTTCCTTCCAAATACACTCTACATTTGGGAGGCTGCTGAACACCCTCCACCCCCAAGAAGTGTCACAGCTCACCCTTCAGGTGATTCCTCTACAGCCCCTGTGGCAGAGAAGAATATTCCAAAGTGTTTCTAAGCTGACACCATTTTTCTGTAAGCTTCCCTCATAAATCCAGCAGACTTGGAGGAAGTAATTGCTCCATCTTTGGCTGAAGATAACTTCTGACACCATGTAATGTTTTATAAATACTCGAGGCAGGTTTTTCAGGAGAGAAGGCATAGTACCTATTACTAAGTGCATGAACAGTCAGTGCTGTCTGATTTTACTCTGGCTTTTAGAAACTTCTGAAGTTTTACTTCAGTGAACCAGGATTTCACCTTTTTGGTAGGCACAGAATGCTCTTAGCAGTTCAGTATGATTATCAGCACAGTCACTTCCACACCAAAATTACATGATTTCATTTCTTAGTCATGTTCCTGCTTGCAACTAGATACCTCATCCCTAATATTCCTTGGGTAGCTCTGGTATCTTTATGTACAGTCCTATTTCCTTTCTGGATGCAGTACTGAAATATGACCAGGTGCCAAGCCATGGTGCCAAGGTATAAAGTGCATATGAAGAGCAGTCTAGCTCATCAGCACAGCAACTGGTACTATAGCCAAGAGTTTGTGTACAGATTACATTTTTGTGTGGACTGAACTATGCTGTAAACACACAAGAGAAAAATCACAAGTCAATGAGAATACTGTTACATAAATAAAGTAATATTTATTTCTTTGGCCTAAGAGAATGTTGTGACTAAAACATTGAGGGAGATCAAATAGGAAAAAAAAACCTAAACAAAACAGTAATAATTGGTGAGTCTAGCTTCCCTCATATAAATTGGTCAAATGGGACAGAACAAAACAAGTTCTCAAGCCCTTCAGTAATCACAATTGAAATAACAAGCTGCAGAGCACACAAGAAGGGAAGCTATTCTTAGCTGTGTCCTAACTAACATAGACAAGTTGGCTAAAGAGGTTGCTATAGCTGAACCACTAAGCGGCAGCGAGTACGGTGAATGGTGTTGTACTTTGTCTGAAAATGAAGCTTCCTCTTTCCTTAAGAACACATGGAAATATCTGAGGAAAAACTGGTTTTAGATTACTTTAGGAAATGGGCAAATTAGATCTGACAGAATAGTGATATATGAAATAATGTAAGACCAAAAGTGCATCAGGGAATTCTCAAGACACCTTTCATGATAACAAAGCCAAAGCCATGCAAGATATGGAAAGACATTTTTCTTTCAAGCTATGGGTTTGGTTTTGGTTTTCCCCCCTTTTTCTGGCATGTTGTTCCCAGTCAGAGGAGTGGGAGCCTCTCCTCCATCTGCCTGCAATGCTGGGTCTTGCTTGCAGAAGACTCTACCACTGAATCAAGTTCCTCAGACTTCATACAAACGGAAATTATTCCTTTTCAGCCCATGTGGAATGGGTAGACAAAATATCAACACCAACTAGTAGTCAAGAAAGGACAATTAAATGCTCAGAAACAGGTCACGAGCTTATCTACGGTGATATTAACTGGGATAAAAATCTTAAGAGATTTAAATGCTTATGGTTCACAGCGTATGTAAGTACTGACTGATGAGACTTAAGGAAATATTTCCCTTTGGGGCAGGCTTTTCCATAATCAGCCATTATAAGCACACTTTCTCTGGTCTGTGATACCAGGCTACAGGGACAGGCAGTGCAATCCAGGATGGCAGTTCTCATCTTCCTGCAAGGCGCAGTCTGTGGCTGACCATCCCTGTTCTCTGAGGCATGCCTACTGCTGATGTAGCGCTCATTTTTGGGTTTCATTGGGCAACATGGGTTTTTCCACTTATTTCTTTTTCCCCATTTAAGCTCCTGCCCGGGTAACCTTGTTGAAAGACTTCCAGAATTACTGTGTGGATTGATTGTTGTCCTGATGTTACACCCAATTAACCAGTGACTGGTGTGAGCAAGGACTGTTTGCATGCATGTGTGTTGCTGTTAAAGACCGGGCTGTGGACTATGCAGAATATAATCTTAAGAGGCGTTCCCAGTTAGCCTGGAGAAAAAAAAAAAAAAAATTATCTTGGCTGTTTTGGGAGATTACTTAGTATGATCTACTTTGGGCAGGGTCTTGCTTCTGTTGTCATCACCTGCCTTCAAGACCAGCAGAAACTGCAGGTGGGACTGGCAGGAGTTTTGAACAAGCATGGTCCTGTTAGATCAGCAGTGAAACCTGTCATCTGCCACAAAAGAGACGGGTCCTGTCAGGCTGCTGCTTCTATACTGTGCAACTAATGTACGGATACGTTTGTAGGAAAATGTATGGTTGTCTGATATAAGCAAGTAGCAGGGGATCAGCAGCTGGTATGGGTGCCTACATCTTGCACATCTAAGGAGCAGCTTCACAACAGCTCAACGTCCACAGCAGTAATGTGATCTATGACAAGTCTCCTGTACATTAAAAGTTGAAATCAGCTCCCTTTTCTGTTCACAGATCTGCATGATCCCCTGACTGGAAATACTGAAGTCTGCAGTTAAAACGGAAATGTGTTTAAGAAGTATACTTTTGTCTGTATTTTTCTTGGCTAGAGGCTGAAGTGAGTACAGTGTGATGCAATAAAAGAGGCTTCAACAAAGAAAAGAGCATGAGATGTGTGTGTTATAGATGTAAATATCACTAGCAGAGCTGTGCTGCAGAATAAATTGAAAGGTTTATAATGGGTTTCTGTCACAAGGTTGCATAATGGTTAGAAAGGCGATACATGGTTCAAATTCACAGTTCAAGTCTAGAAATGGTAGCAGATGGAAAAGTATTGATTTATATTAGCAACAGTAGAAAAATAAAGGAAATAATTGAGCTACTACAGATAGTTTCATGCTAAAAGAGCAGTGTTCATGTTTCAGTTGCTTGCTGCTACCGGGTGTCAGGGTGACTAGAGTAGAGATGCCTGTATTTCAACCACTGATTTGCATCTTTGAGCTTCGAGTGCCAAATTATTTAATTTTAATAGCTATTAACACTGGATTTAATGGCATTACTCTGTATCCAGCTAGTGATACCACTATTTTGACTTAATGGGAAACAAAACAAAAAAACAACAACAACAAGATCTGTATTTCTACCAGATTCTCTCTAGCAGTGCAACTCTAGTCAGCACTGAAAAATGGGAAAGATGCTGATCAGTCTATACTGACTGACCCTGGATGACTTCAAATTTATCATGAGATAATTCCAGTCTACACTACTGGAATGGAGTGTATATGAAATGGAGAATCACTGGAGCAGAGCATTCCACATACCCCTTTGTTCCCAGTTAAAATCCTTAATGAGATTGGAAAGGCACAGAAATCACTTCCACTTGCCTTTATCCCCATATTGAGGTGTTTTGGGTTTTTTTCTGGTCACTTAAAGCAAAATCTGTTCCTTTGTGCCACTGATACAGGATCCAGCTTTCTAATTCAGGATTCATAAATCACCTGTAGGGGGGCTGCATCTAGACGGAATGGATTAGCAGAGTTCCCAGGGGGCCCAAGTCCCCCCGTCACCCAAATTGGTTCTCTTCTGCCCAGGCACCCAGGCTCCTTCCTGTGAAATCAGGAGAAGAGATGGTGGGTGGCTGGGTCTCCTCTTGACACAGGCTAGCAAGACATCTGAGCATGCATCTGGAATGGTAACGTGCTCCTGTATCTTCCAGTTGAGCTGTGGTGTAAGCACCGGACAACATCTAAGCTGAAGAGCTGCATGCAAAGCGATCTCCTGCTCTCTCCGCTCCCGTACTCTCCAGTCATTTCTTGTCTCTTTTCTAAGCAGAAATGCTGAGCTGAAGCAGCCCAGATTCCAGTTTAGTTGCATCTCCCACAGGGTATTGTGCTGCCCTCTGTTTTTTTGAGTTTGGACAGAATTAGTCTTGCTTAAATGCAGTTTCTCTTGCGAGTGTGGCTGCGTGGAGAGGTGTACCTGAATTGATGTAACTTAGTCTTAGGCCAATAAAGGTTTTGTAAATTAGGATTAGGACTTTAAATCTGATCTAAAAATTATTCAGGAGTCAACTAAGGCTGTGAATCTTGTTGTGCAAAGCTATGTGTTTTCATCAGCCTTCTTTATACACTTAACCAATAAGATACTGCCTCCTCTAGCTGAATTTACACTACAGTGAGGTAGCTTTCTGGCAGAAGTAGCTGCAAGTCCACATTGGCAGTGTGACCTGAAGGACCTTGCTTGTATTCCTTAGGAAAGATCAGGGGTGCCCAGTTCTGGGGGTGCTGCTGAGAGGCGTGCAGCTGACACATTCTGCCATTTCCCACCGGTCCATCTGCCCCAGTAAGTCACAATGTAAGCAATGAAGATGAGTGGGATTTCAGGGGAGGACCTAGGCTTCTTCCTAAAGGAGTACTAATACTGGCTGCTTCAAGAGCAGATGGGATTTGTAGGAACCCCAAGCTCCATCTGTTCACAAAAGACTTGATGAGCCCAAGATCCAGGGCACAGCTGAATGCAATGGCTAGCCCAGCACTGTCAGCTGGAGGTGAAGAACAAGTGGGTCAGAGCAGCGAGATTAGAAAACAGACAGTAAAGGCTTCTTTCTCTAGAAAATGGCAGAAAACACTTTTCACTGCTGTCAAAAGAGACCTTATTAGAACCAAAACTCTAGCAAGGCCACCTTCTAAATACGACTGACTCTCCTTTGAACAGCCTTATTTTACCTTCTAAGTTGCCTACAGTTGTGGCTGCTCTGAACAAATCAGCTAGCCGACTGCAGCGTACAACCTTTTACTTAGTGGGTGGAGCTGGCATAGCAGCATTTGTAACCTCAGAAGCTTGAATAACCCAGTTTCTAAAATCATCATACTTGCCAGCCTATGCAAAGAACATATAATTAGAGCAGCCTCGACTATTTCTGTTGAAACAGCTCTTGCAGATTCTTGTTAGTTCTGATAACAGGAATGTTGCTGCTTCTGCATTAATTGCTCTAACAATCTTCTGAGGGCTCAATCCTGCAGTTAGTACATATGGTTCTTGCTGAGCATGCTGCTCTCGAAACTAAGGTCCTGTTAGGTACTCTCTGGCAAGAACAGGGAGCAGCACTGGCTGATGTTCTGCAGGTTTTTCTTGCATAAGAGGTTGTTGATACACTTCACTGAAATCTGCTCAGATAAATGTGCTTGCTTCCATCAGGATCTCCACAGCTCGCTTCTATCAGTGTTATGAACTCAGCTGTGACTTTCAGGAGCAATCTTTCTCTACTGAAAAAAAATAAGCCCCTTTGGGTAAATGATGAGTTCATCTAAGATGGCATCCCTTTGCTGATTAACTTGTTACTTCTTATGAGGAGAAGATGCTAAAGCTACCTTAACTCTCTATTACCTCTGACATGTTTACCGTCCTCCAGGATGGGAAAGCTTATGCCTTATTTTGGCTGTGCTTCTCAATTACCTCCTGATATTTCCACTTCTGGAGCACAGGGCTCACTTTGCCTCTCCATGGTACAAATGCCTAGAATGGCTCAGCCTCAGATGAGGCCACATTTGCAGGTGAGCTTGTTTTCTCAGCTGTATCACCTTGCCCCAGTAATCTCAAACGATAGCTGTGCATGCACATAAGACAAAATCAACTGCGTATCCTGAAATGCTTAGGGTCATCAGAAATTTCCACACAAAAGGCAACGCTTCCCTTTAGAGCCTCGGCTGATGTTGGTGGGGTCAGGCTGATGCATTAGCAAGCCAGGATCTTGCCCATGTGATATAGGTTAGAGTGGTGTATTTGAAATACTTTAACACAAATTTATCAGACGCTGCCTCTGGGGAATTTCCCTGATATGTTGCAATCATCTGGATATTTTAACAGAGTTTCAATAGGCTTGCGTCAAAATGATTTTACCATCATCTTGACATAGTAATGTAGTCTCCAGTGACTGCAGTGACATTATTTTGCCATCATCTTGATATCATCTATTACAGCATTGTGGTCCCTATGCTCTGGCATTGCTAAGTGCTTTCCCTCATTATATTATTTTTATAAGCTTGCTCTGAAATTAGTGCAAAATAGCTGTGGTTTTCATAGCAAGTTACATGCATAGGGGGAGTTCCCTGAAATCAGAAAAAGATATTTCAAGTGTACTGATCCGCTATTTTAAGAACACTCCAGATTTTTAACATTTTTCCTTTAAATGACCAAAATGTTTAATTCATACAAAACTGCCAGAAAAATGTTCACTTAGGAGGTAAATGATGTTTTACTCAGAGTTTGGCAAGGGTACTGAAAACTAGTTCCAAATTATGCTTTGTTCAATTCTCCATCATTAAAAGCAACATAAACTTACTTAATCTTCTTTGGGGTGTACACTTGAGGAAACATTGCTTATTGCAGCCTGAAATAGCTGCAGTATTCTTATGTTTGTCATCCAGTGACTGCTGTGTTTGGGATCCGGTTTATTTTGAATAAGCTTAGTCCTTGCCTATATAATTTTAAGTCTTGATCACAAACATATCCCAAATATTTTTACAGGCACAGATAATTTCAGAAATGGATAGTCTTGTTGAATAGTCTTGAATAGGGAAGAGCTTGAGTTTGGGCTTAGCCTGGCCAGGTTTAGCCAAAGCCATCTTAAACTCAGTCATTGTTTATGGTTAAGACAAATAGCTGCTTCAATGGGATTGTTCACACAAGTATGAAGTATGTACGTGAGTACTTGGAGAATCCAAGAGTGCAAGAGACAGATGTAAAGATTCCCACTGACTTGAATGGCTTTAAAATGGCTTCAGTAGCTTTACATCAGGCCCTTAGAGAGCTTCTACTTGTTAATATTTGTAGAAACAGGAGGAAATTTTAAGCTCGGTGCATCAGTCAGTGCATAACGGTAAGCCTTTGGCAATCCTGTAAGTATTGGAGTTTGAAACTTAAGTATGGAAAATGATGTCTGTGGTATTTCAGCTCTCTGTAAACACTAGGAATGAGGTGATACAACACTGACATAACTGGAGAGCCAATTGACACGGGACCTGATGCTAAATAGCAGTTCATATTTTGCAACCTTTTTGTAAATTGCCTTAGGGTCCCTGCTTCTTAACACCCTGCCTTGGTGTTCTGTCTCTGTTCCACTGGTCTCTTTTTCACCTCTTTAGTTAATCACATTTTCTAAAGAAAACAGCAGTTAAAAATAGGTATCCACTGAAGGCATTAATCCTTTTTTTCATGCCTTCATAGGAGGCCATCAGATTATAAACATGAAGTAGGAAAAAAAAAAAAAGAGTTTGATTATTTCTTAATCAGGGGAAAAATAACTGGTTTGGGGTTTTTTTGCTATTGATGTTACCCTTTTCAAAAGTACACACATAGCAGGAGTTTTAAAGTTTCAGCTTTTAAAGTATGTTGTCTCACATTCCAGTACTGATCCTTGCAGTATTGTCTCTTGGTTGGCTGCCCTTTCATTTCTCTTCAATTACAGCTCCCTCAAAAGCAGCATAGAAAATGATGCAAAAGAATAACACAGGCCATTATTCTAGGCTTTCAGCGGTGATAGACTCCACTATAGCAGACATTCAAATAATGACTGAACTATCACTTCCCTCAGAAGCTGTTCTAACAAAAAGCCACCACCAAAATTCATGGAGTTAGTTAATGTTTAATTGTGACAAGTTATGGGATGATATGGAATCACTTTTTTTTTCAAAAATCAGAATTACTTCATGGTTCTGTTAGCTATATTAAATCTTCATTAGTCCAAAATGAGTCTGAAATCAGGCCATTCATACACTGACATCTGCTGAGCTTGCAGATGAATAAAACTTTGTGCTTCTTCCCTACATTCAGTGGGTTGGCAAACAAATAATTATTTTCTGTTTCTATTTTCTTCATACAAAGCCACCAAATCTCAGTGCAAATACATGCAATAGTAAATCTCCCATTGTCTCTGACCGGAGCCATGTCTGGGTGCATCTATATGCGAGTTGTTAAGTCTGTCCTGAAAAAAGCTGCCCAGTAACCCTGTTAGTATGCCAACAATCATAAATGTGGTCTATTTTATGGGGCATGCTGGAAAGCTACTTGTGCTAGGGAAAAAGTTACTGACAGAAGCAGCCGCTGTCCCCAGGATGAGAAAGCAGGCATGTCCATTAGCAATTCCTTTGTCAGTAGAAGGAGCAGCTTATCTTCATAATGCAGCCAAGGGAAGTCTGAATTACTATCAGAAAAACAGGCGAGTAGCTACTACTATAAGCTGAGTGGGAGGAGAAAGAATGGGGAGCAGGTCGCTGGGACTCTCCTCTTCTGTAGGGAGTGAGAGGGGAGTTAGATAAAATGAAAATAGGGTCAGTGTCAAAATGAGGATGTTTAATTAAGAGGCAGCAGAAGTGGAGTGAGCAGGGGCAGGAGAAAGGGGGCCAGAAGATCACACAAGATAAAGGAATTGTGGGGGAACATAACAAAGTCGAAAAGCTTAAGGGTCATCTTCTAATTCTCTGTTTTTCTGTCAAGGAAAAACGTTACTCCTAGAAAAGAATCTGTGCAAAACTTCAGCAGTCGTGCTGGTAGGAGGTAGGAGCTGCAGGAGGCAAGTCTGAGAGCGTTTCACTGATCCTCAGCAAGAGGCAGGGGACCCTGGGGAAAGGGACATGGCTGTTCAAGGGGAGCAACACTTCTTACATTTCAGTGTAAGTGAATAATAGTAATTCTCCTGGTGGGGACAGACCTGTAGAGAGCCCCCTTTTCCCAAAGGCAGGGAATGGCTTTTGTGAGCCTGTGTGCCAAAGCTGGTGAGATGAGGTGTGTGAGGAGCAGCTCAGCATGAAGGAAAAAGGGCCGCTGCTCGCGGCCCTCAGGCTGAAGCACAGCGCAGTGTTCAGAATGCTTCTGCCAGGCTCTTCTCACATCTTTCATTTTTAAACAATGAATATAGTTATTCCTAATTTATTGTAGGATTCGCAGAGCTGGCACATCACCAGCGTTGTTTCTTCTCTCCTTGGATTAACCCAGCCGGTGCTCTCTGTATTTCCCTGAGCTGCTGCTGCCAGCGTTGTTGTTTTGAATCCTGCAGCACTGGCTAAGTCAATCAATCACCACAATCAGTGCTGGCATTGAGACACAAAATAACATGGAAAAAACCCCACTCGGTAACCCAGCGAAGGGCTGGGTGGCACTGTGAAATCGAGAGCAGACAGATCCTGCCAGTGGCTACATCAGCTCCTCACTCCCTGCTGTGTGTATGTGTGTGCAGGCACATGCGCTGGGGCTTTTGTCTTTCCTGATACAAGTTTGAGAAACTTGGCCCGGTGCGCTAGGAAAATCATCTACTGAAACAACAAAATATTTAATGCATCCTCTTTATGTCTCAAATCCAGTCCAGGCTAAGCAGAGTTGGGGAAGGATTTGTGATTAAATAATTAGTTTGACATATTCTTAATACATTTTACTAGCATGTAAGTGTTATAAATTGAATTAAATACACTGTGCAACAGAACGCACCAACTTTACAGCTGCCACCCTACAAAATGTAATATATCAGTGCTTGTACGGGAGGTGAACACAAGAATTCTTGATCACCTTACATTTACCAGTAGACAAGTTCTGCCGCCTTCTGATCCCTCCTTTTTTTTCTTTTAGTATTTCAACGGTGTCAACTCACGCTGTGTATGTTCAGATACATAACTTCCTCGTTTATTGGGAGCTGTGGGTTTCTACAGCATGGGGCTTCAGTGGGCACAGATGAAGTTTGTCTGGGACTTCCGTGGGTGGTAGGAACATCTTTGCGTATCTTTGCGACTGTGAACTTAAAGGGACTGAGACTCTAGAGACAATTTTAATGGAAAGATTCAACAACTGCATCGTTCAGTGTGTTCTACACGTGGCTAGGTCTGGGTTTAAATGCATTTGTCACAGGGATAAATTCTTGGCTAGTGGCCAATGATGCAATGTCTGCACTTTGCATTACCTACAGATGATGCAGATGCTCCCAAGCAGGGCAGGAGGCACAGTGGGTAGGATATGATCTGCTACATGAGACTGTAACTTGGGCTTCAGCATTTCTGGGGTTTAATGACAGTATTCAGCATTTTCTGTTTCCCTCTGAAATTAATTTTTAGCTAGAGCATGGAGTGCAGGCTATGTTTTCTCCCAGCAATTAAATCTCCCCTGGAAACATGGTGCAGAACTGTGCATTGAGTAAAGCCCCTCTGTGGCCTTCAGAAGCACTTCCAGGCTGAGCACGCTGCCGCACGTGCAAACAGTAGATGGTAAAAACTTGGACAGTTGTGCTGCAACTGAGCAGGGAAAAGGCTGGCAATTTAGACCCCAGTTCAACAAAGCCTTGGAATGTATGTTCAAGTACAGAAATGCCTGCAGGAGGGATCGCCTCTCTGCTTGAGGTGAAGCATCCACTTAAGCACACTGCTGAGACTGACACTGTGAGAGGGCTGGGCCGGGACTGCTGTAATCCTGTGCCATACCAGCATCCACGCAAGGCTTCCATTTCACCAGCGTGAATGGGGGAAAAATAGTCCTAGTAAAGTGAAGTGGGTTTTGAGAGGTCATCCAAGTGCATCTGCAACTTTAAAAGCATAATTTCTGGTAAGTCTTGCATACTCCTGAAAACTTCCAAGGAGGTAGGTAGGCTCTGCAACCTCCCCAGGCAGTCTTTTCCAGTGCTTAACTAGATGTATTATTACCAAGGGTTTCCTAATGTTTAACCTAAATTTCCTGTGCTCCTGTTTAACCCAATACTGCTTACCCTATCCACAGTGGATGAGGAAGACTGCTTACTCCTTTCTTTATGTGCATATGTGTTACATATACGTAGTCCTTCTCAGCCTTTTCCGCAGACTATATGAGCACATTCTGTCCAGTTTTCCTTGCAGCTTGGGTTTCCTAGATCTCTGGCTGCTCACAGTGCTCTCTGCTAGATCTTTCCTGTTTGGTATCTTTTTTGGAAGCTGAGATGTGTTGCCCCAAACTGGATGCACTGCTCCAGCTGTCAAAATCGCATTGTATTCTAAGCAGACATCCTCAGACTAGCCTGCTATCACCCGTGCAGCCCTTCTCAGTTTTACTGTATGCATAAAGTAAGTCACTCTGTTCTAACAAAAGACTGTAGTGGAAGTGTTTCACAGAAGCAAATCCAGGGCAGATGCCTACAGAAATGTACTTAACATCCTTCTAGTCTGACAGAGAATTTTGTGGGTGGAAGGAGACCATATTTTTCCTAGCTCGCTTATGACCATGAGGAGGCTGATACTGGAAAGCTTTAATAAAGTTGAGATTTATCTACTGCTTCTCCCCTATTCCCACTGAAGGAAATTAAATTGGTTTAACAAATCTGTGTTTTTGACAAAGCCATGCTAGCTGTTACTCATCTCCTTGTTATTTCCTGAGTGGTTACAAATAATTTGATTGTTTCCGTAGTTTTCCAAAAACTGACCTTCACTCACTGCTCTTTAATTCCCCATTACAATCTTTTCCCTCCCTGTAAGGAAACAGACTATGTGCCATTTTTCTGTCTTCTGGATATTCACCCACTCTCCATAAGCTCTCAAAGATAACTACTAATGGCTCTGAGATTGCTTCAGACAGTCCAGTAGGATACCTCAGGATGAATTGTATCTGACCCAGCCAATTTGAAAGATCTAATTTATCTAAGTACTATTTAATCTGTTCTTCCCCTGTTTTCACTTGTGTTTCTACCCCTTTGTCACTAGTGCTGTTTCCTGCCTGATCTCATTTGACCTTTTCGGTAAAGATTGCAGCAAAAAAGCTTTAAGCACTCAACCTTTTCAGCATCACCTGTCAATAATTTTCCCTGTCTTGTTCAATAGCAGGCCAACACTTTTTCCTCACTTTCCTCTTATTGTGAAGTATATTTGCAGGATGTTTTCTCGTTATCCTTTCTGCACTGATGTGTTCCCTGTTTTCGCTTGACCTTCCTGATTTGGGACCCACTCTTTCTCTTTTTCCTTTCATCCTGGTCTTCAGTAATCTGACCTAGGTTCAACTTTCTACGCACTTCTGGTGTTTGAGGTCAGTGAGGAGTTCATGATTTAGCTAAGGTGGTTTCTTACAACACTTCCAATGGTTTTGCTGCTTTGGGATAATTTGCACTTGTGCCCTTAATAGAACTATTTTAAGGAACTGTCAGCTACTCTGAGCTTGTTCCCCCTGAGATATTACTTACCAATTCTCTGAGTTTATTTAAGCTGACTTGCCTCAAGTCTGTTTGTATTTTGCTGTTCTTTTTCCCTTCCAGGAGCAGTGATTTTCTCATTCTGTGGTAACTATCACACAAATTGCCTTCTATTTTCATATTTCTAAACCTGTTTCTCCTGACTCTTAAAATCAAGAGTAAGGAGCCTTCCCGTCAGTTGCTTCTCCAGCCTTGGTAGTGAGACACTGGCAGCATGGAGTTTGTGTCCTGTGGTACCCTGTGTCCCAGCAGGTATCTCCACTGGCCTCCCTGCCACATGCCTCCATCGTCTTCAGGCCCAGTGCACTGGATGTATGATTCACCTTGTTTCCCTCCAAAAGAAGTAGCTCTGTCCATCTGTTCTTTGTGGCTTTATTCTAGACGCCCCACAGCCCCCCATCGTGACAGCACCTGCGTTCATTCCCCCTGTTGTTATTAGCTAGGGATTTTCAACTGGTTCATCTCTTTCCACATTTTATACTGTGGAGTGAATGTGTCTATGGACAGCACTTCATCCCTCTTCTCCCTGAACAAACTGTACCATCTATATTAATATTCTAGTCATGTGAATTGTCCCAACAAGTTTTTCGTGCCAATTAATTCATAATTTTGAGCACGTATTAAAACTTCCAAGTCCTCCTGTTTATTCCCTGTATTTCTTGCATAAGTTCTTGTGATTACTTTTTGTGATTGCACCCAGCATATATCAGGAGTAACTCTGTGAAGTCAGCAGGTCATGTTTCACTGTCGTTTACATGAATGTCAATCTGAATGATTCTACTGATTGGCAAGGAGTTATTTCAGATTTACTTGCATGAGGGTAAAGGAAAAATTTGGACCATTAAAATGAATTCTGTGTGAAATAGGTCTAGGCCAGGAGGATTAAGCATGTTTCTCTAATTGCTAGATGTGTTATATTGCATGTAATCAGTGTAGTGGCAATAAAATATGATTGCCACACCCGGAATATTTCATCACCGAGCTTTTTGGATCCTATAATTGTCCTTCCCTTCTTACTGTGCTCAGATTAATAAGGTGCAGGGTTTTACATAATTGGGAAAACAAATTAAAAAATAATTTTAAAAAGAGAACTTTAGCTGAGGTATGCATACAAGCAGAGTATACCATGTAGTTTGTGCTACAGCAAAGCAGCAGAATGTGAGGTAGAAAAAGTCAGCTTTTGAGGTTTTATTACTTTTTGCTTTGTGATGACTGGCTTCGAGCCCACACATTTCTTGAATACACAATAGGGAGTTGGGCAAGACTGCAGAAATAAATTTTATTAACACACAATCACTGCAGCACCAGACAGAATAATCTCCTTTAGTCTCCTCTAGCTGGCAGAGTCCTCTTTGTACCAGGTCAAGTCAATTAGCAGTATAATGTACGACAGGTTTTATTTAAAAAGGGTTTAATTAAAGTTTTGTTACAAAGCTCATACAAACTAACAATCTGTCTTTTAGGGATATGTATTATGTAGAAATTGATTTTAACTTAAACACTAATTTATAGACTGTCCCCTTTAATAAGTATAATTCCTTGGAAGATATTAAGGTCCTCCTGCCCCAAATAAATTCAGGTGCTGATTCAGCAAAACACATAATTACTAAGGACTTCAATGAGGCCACTCATGCACTAAAAGCTGAAGGTGTGCTTCAGCACTTTGCTGAATTGGGACCTTACTGTGTAACCACTGTCCTGACTACACACATTGTTCAGTTCAGCCATGTCTACTGAGAAAGATATCTAAAAGAATTAGTGATGTCTTTAAAATATCTCAAACAGGCCATTAAAGATGGGAACATGCCCTACTGCTATATATAGATGGTTTTTCACTAGTTCTGGTATCTTCTCAGTTCTTATATCTAAATACAATGGTTTACCTTTATCTGTGTATATATTTTTAAAAAAAAAATATTGACTCTAATAATCCTTTTTTTTTTTTTCTCCACAAGAGAGCAAAGGCTGGCTTCCCAGCAGATGTAGCTAAGCATGGCTGCATTAACTTAAATGGAGCTATGTCAGTTTAAGCCAATTGAGGATTGCACCCCAGAAGTTTATTTAAGTAGACTTTCTTAATGGAAACTAGCTATGTTACTCTACTGATTGCTAACTACAAACTTTCACTTTATTCTAATCCCTATAGAATAATAACACCCTGAAAGTTGAAGAATATATCACATATCAGGATAACATATTTCATCATTGTGTATGACCTTTTAATTTATTTATTTACAAGCTATATAATTTAAAATAAGAAATGGGTAGATAGAAAGGATTTCTGTGTAGAAAAGATACCAGGTCTTTTTCTGGCTTTCTCCTGGGCAGTGTGGTTATATTACATCGAAACCTTCAGATAATTAATTTGTTCAGTGGCTAGGGAAGCAGGCAGACTGGGTTCTGTAGTCAGCCTTGGAGACATCACAGAACTTGCTACGTGTTTATAGCATGTGCAGGAGCCAGGAATGATGGACCATGCTGAGGCAGCCAAAACAGGTAGGAATGATGGACCTGTGCTGTGAGCAGTGCTGGGAAAGACCCAGCATCACCCGTTTCATCAGCTTACAGCCCGGAAGCCACTGCAATGGCCAGAGACACCAAAAAGCCTTGGAAGGCAGCATATTTGGGAAAGTTGTGCCTTTTTGTTGGAATGTTTATTACCAAAGCAAAGCGCCCTCATTTTTTATTTTTACTTTTTAAATCTTTGAGACACATGGAACAGCAGGCCAGAATTTGCTTTGATTAATCTTCAATCTGGTTCTACTGCGTTCTTCACCATGGTATAAATCTAGACTGCAGCTGGTAGGGGGTTGTATGCTTAAAAAAAAAGTCATCTCAGCACCACAACATTCAAAGTAGAAAGCTTGTGTTGCCTACTTCTAAGTCTGAATAGTCTGAAAACCAAAATATAATATAATTCAAATACTACATTTTCTGCTGCGTTCTGCCTGAGCACAACATAGATGAGGCAGGGAAAGCAGGTACATAATATTTGAAATCTGTGACAAAATAATAAAATGGGGAAGGGAGAAATGAGTATTTAAAGTCTTGAGTAGTATTTTCCTGGCTCTGTGTACACACACACACACACACGTGTGATATATGTGTTGGAATGGCTGTGTTGCGTGTGTGCAAACCCTTACAAGTGTGAGCACTGACAAAAGGTCGAGGCTGATGGTATGTGGCAGTAAGAGGCAGGGTGTCGGGGATTAGCTGCTGTGTAAGCTACTGTCTGAAGTTGCAAGATGTTGAACACTAGCCAGTGCCAGGTGACTAAGCTTTCAGGTACACAGTTAACTTTTAAGGTCTCGCAGCCTTCAGAAAGGCTCTTGAAGGTTTAAAGTTAAGTGTGTTTGTAAAAGTGCCATTGGGTTTGGGGCCAAATTGATCAGTATTTTAAGAGTTCAAGCCCAGAACTGTAAAGCAGAATAAACCCAGGCCTGCATGTGCAAAAGCCTAATGTGTTAGCCCACTCTTTCATCCACCCTTTCCTCCCTTCCCCTCCAGAAACAGTCTCACCCAATTTTACTGTACTGTAATGGAAAATAGAAACCAGAATGCACTTAGGCCTCCTTTACCAATTTTTTTAGTGTCCAAATAGGTCCCACAGAGCTTCTCACCAGTCAAAGTACCCATGTGGGATAAAATACAAACAGCATTAATCCTAAAAGACAAAGTACAGCAGAAGAAAGAATTGTGATGATAATTAAAATATCTGCAAATTAATTTAGCTAGCATCCACTATCATTTTAACATTTGGGTGATCTTCCTCTGGAAAAAAAATAAATTAAGGTCAACACACAAACTTCCTCTGCTTCCTGGAATTCTTACATATTTTCACTATGATAACATGATTTGTGTGTGTGTAAATGGAAGGGGAGAGGCGGCCGAAAGCTGGCGGAGAGCCCCCTCCCCCTCGGTCCTGGGAGAATGCCTGAAGCATGAGCTCAGCTGTTCGGGCTCCGCGCATGGTGTCATACACTTCCACAAGCAAATTCACAGTGACATTAAGAAAAGAAGATCTGGGGCCCTAGTCCCTGAAGTGTTCACAGTGTCCACGAGACAGCTCCTACATAAAGGGCTGTTTATTTGTTGAATTATCAAATTGTTACCCTTGGAGGGGGTTGAAAATATCTGAGCGGTCCTGGGATTTTCTTTGGTACAGTCACAAAAATGTGTTTTCTTCCGTGTTAGTTTTCTCTGACAGAAACACAGGTCTTTGCATTTCTGCTTCTCCCCCCTCCTCCCTCATATATAAATATTCTTAAAAAAAAAAAAAAAAAAAAAGGTAGCCTAGAATTAGCCATTAATTAAGCCCTTTACAGGTTTAAAATAAATAGTTGATGAAAGCTTAGAAAGAAGATCTCAGCACAAAGCATGTCTGTACGACATAGTGTGCTTCTGAGAAACAGAATTTAAATGATTTGCATATGGGCACCTAAATATTTAATGGTTTTGCAGTTTAGGAAAACAGGCTTAAAACTATGCTGTGCAGTCTATGATCTTATCTGGCTCTGCTGGCTATGTTGGGTCAAATGTGTTGTTATTGTTAGGGCCCGATCCTGGAATTTCAGAAGCTGTTGGAGTACTCAGCACCATTTTAAGCTGAGGCTCCTCTTCTGTGTCGTATCTGCACGCAGCTGAGGTTAGTACCATGTTCAAGTTTCTAAAGCTGCTAGAGTGTTTGAGACCCTTTAAGTCAAAACCCGGCAATGTTGTTCCCTTTACAAAGAAGTTTCACACTTGCATCCTATCACTTCCCAAGCTGCCTTTCCAGCCCCTTCTTTCTTTCCCCTGTCCCCATCCCCCAGCCGTGGCCCACTATGTACATGCTCCCAAACTCAGCTAAGCATTTCGTGAGTGTGCAGGGCTGAATGCACATTCACAGGAAACAAAACCGTGAGATACTTTCAAAAATGCAGACACACAAAACACTTCTAGACAGCTACAGGCAGGTGCAGCGTTTACGCTTCAGATGACTGTCCAGTTTTACAGCGCAGGATGGGGGCATTCTGATGAGACTGCTCTCGAAGGGCACAGTAAAATATTAACTGAATGGAAAAGTTAAATAAAAAGAAGCAGCTCTTCCCAGTGGAATTGTAGCATTCTCTCCTCTTCACATTCTTTTGAGCTCATTCATTGCTTTGAGCTGCAATAACAAGTCAGCTATTTGTATATGGTGAGACTTGTAATGGAGAAGAGAGACAAATTTGCTCAGAACTAAGATCCTGTCTTGCTGCACTTTTTGCAGCGATCACTATGCTTCTTCCCCAGCTGCAGATAGACTTCATCCCAGTTCCACTTACAGGCAGCCTAACTCTTTGGCACAGACCCCTGGTCCCTGTGATTTAGGGATCAGGTCTCCCATCACAAACACGCATCCAAATAACCAGCGTTTTTGGACCCCCTTGCTCCAAGTAGTCCATCAGCTAAACACTGGGGCTGAGGAGGCCAATAGCCCTGGGGATTCTTAATATCATGGCAGAGTCAGGTTTTACTGGTCCAATCCTGGTTACCCAAAATTCCTGTTGACACCAATGGGAGTTGCAGGTGCTTGAAAACCTCTCAGATATATGGATTGCTTCATTCATCATTCAGCTGCAGCCTTGTCTGGACAGGAGGACAGTAACCTTTCAAGAGCAACACCTCACAACCATTAAGCAACTAACATTTTATGCATTTGTATCACAGTTGGCTCCAAAGCTAACCTTAGCAAGTATCTGAGGGTTTCTCTTGAGACTGATTTTGTCTGTTTATACTGCTGTTCTGTTTAAGGTGTTTAAGGGTTGTTTCCTTGATCCTTCTTCATTAGAGGTAATTGAATAGTTTAGCAGCCCAATCATTGTTTGGCTGAGTTTTCCAGTCAACAACCCACTGATTGAATAATCACTCACAAGATACAGAGGCACAGAAAGATAAGTTTATCACAATTTTCTAGCACTCGGAACATCTTCAAAGTGCTTGGCAGGCCACTAATTACATTTTTATAAACAGCTGCGGATTCAGATCTTGCCAAAATGCAGGAAGATTCCTGTAGACCGTGATTTCAGTTTTCCTACAACTTCACTGGTGTCTTGGGCAACAACGTCCTTTGCACAACTCCTCACTTGGGGGAAAAAAAATTCCTTCCAGTTGCTTTGCAAGGAGGTTCTCTGCAACCCCAGGTGCCAACCCCTTCCTGCAGGTCTCCAAGAGGGTCTGCATTGTTTCTGTGCTAAGAAATATCCTTTCACCACCCCCAGTGAGACAGAGTTTACCTCCTGCCTGAGGCAGAGCTGCAGCTCAGCCATGCCAATTATAAAAGATGCCTCCCAAACGTGTATTCCTGGTTTCCAGAGTGACTCTGAGGTGCTACCACACCTATCTTTAGAGTGGTTAAAAGTTACCAAGAGGCAATGTGGTCACAGGGAGTCACATACCGTGGTGATGAGCTTAACATGAATCGCTAACTAGACGGCTGAGGACGCTTGGATTCTCGACCCAGAATCCCTAACTGACAAAGAGAAATCTCTTTCTGTGTGTCTGTGAATTGCTCTTTGGCTCTCCTTGCATTGCCGGGACATGCCGCGCTTGGCTTCCCTCGTAGGCTTTGAGCCCGAAGTTGCACTTGCCTGTTTCCCCACCCCTGCAGGCTGTGTGGGCAGTCCCAGCTTGGGGGGAGGTAGCCAGAGGATCAGTTGGCCGAGTTGTATGGACAGGTTCAAAACGGCTGTCAAACAGGGATCATTAACACTGAAGATGTGAACTATTGCATTCAAACACAGAAGAACTTTCTGGAAAGAAATGTGATGGAACGTTGTACCCACCATGTTTGTACCACAGCTTAGCTGGCATCATCTCTGAATCAGAGGTGAGCCCCAGTTGAGAAAACTGCTTTTAGCTCCATGCTGCTCTGCCTCGTTGTTATGAGAGAGGTTGGTGCTGGTCTCTTCTCACAGGTGATTAGTGACAGAACAAGGGGGAATGGCTTTAAACTGCAACAGGGGACGTTCAGACTGGACATTAGGAAAAAATTTTTCACAGAAAGAGTGGTCAGACAGTGGAATAGGCTGCCCAGGGAGGGGGTGGAGTCACCATCCCTGGATGTGTTTAAGGGTCGTTTAGATGAGATGCTGGGGGATAAGGTGTAGGGGAGAACTTTGTAGAGTAGGGCTGATGGTTGGACTCAATGATCCCACGGGTCTTTTCCAACCTGAATGATTCTGTGTGAGTCTGTGTTACTGACCTGAGTTCAGGTCACCTTCCCATAGCCCCTACAGAAACTGTAATACGTGTTCATATTAACATCTTAAAAAAGCCCTCAAAATAGTGTGAATCCTGGTGAATTTTGAATGTGAGATTGCTCTCATCCTAGAACTGCTGACTCCCCAAAAGCCTCAGAATCATTGTACCAGAAACTGTATCAAGATCTGTGAGAAGTGTCCGGAGGGCAATGCAGCTAGAGCAGAGCGGCATGACCACTGCATACAGGGAAAGGAGTACAATAATTTGGCTAGCAGGCTAGGGTTAGGGTCACCTGTGCTATAGGTATTTCAAATCCATCCAATTAAACAATGTTAATTAGTGGTGGTTCTTTTTTCTAGAATAGTCATAGCTGTTCTTCCTTGTCTAATAATGGAAGAATGCCACCAGCTTCAAAAGTGATTTCTAAGGACTGATTAAGGAATATTTGTTCAACATAGAGAAGAATAAAGTCCTACATATATGTTAATACATCCCCACTAACACAGAATGGCTTTTTGTTGTTCTCCTCTGTCTGGAACGTGAGCAATTTATGGTCTGCTGCTGCATCTAATTAGTGGATCTGATCCTTAAATTGAAGCAGTAGAGGCTTGTGATTTTTAAGTCCAACATTTCCAGGCTCTAGCATTGAAAAAAAGACTCCATCGAAGACTCAAGAGATAGAGTATTATGGTATTTAAAAGCCTAAGTCAGATACAGCCAGAAAATAAAGGCGTGATCTTAAGCAGTCGCATGGCTGTCTTGGTTCAGATTCCCAACATAGAGTGAAGGTAAACTGCATTCAACATAGATATGTGGGAAGAACTTGGCCTTGTATAGCTCCCTCCTTGGTACTAGCCAAGATAAAAATACATCAGGATTACCAGCATCTAGGAAACTAACATATGGTGCTACCGTGGAATGACATACTAATATATTTTAGAAAACCATTATTTTTCTCTTTTTGTGCAGTTCCTCATTAATCCAGATGCCATTCATTCTCTGCCTGGATTTTTCCTGATTTTTTCCCATGAAAAGAGGATATGCTTGAATTAATTTAATTGCCAAATGTTTTGTCCGAAGAGCTGTGGCAGAAGTAACTTTTAGTAGCCAGGTTAAAGAGCCCCCTTCTCTGCAGCGGTTAAGGCTCGTTGTTGCTGTCAGCCCCTCTGCATCGATCCGGGATCATCCTGCTATTAGTGTTGAAGTGGCTTGGGAAGTTGCGATGCTTCCTTTTCTCTCTCACTCTCTCCTTTCTTTTTCCTGCAAGATCAAGAAGATCTGACCATAATCTGGGAGCAAGTTGTTTTCAAATACTCTAGGAAGAGCTAGAGTACTCAAAAGGAATTTAAAGGTTTATTTCCAAGGCAGCTGAAAATTGTCTTTGAATGAGCAGGCCTGATCCTTCCCTGGTGTAAATCGCTGTGCTTCTGTGGGGCTATACTGTCTGCGTGAAGTGGGCATCAGCCAGGCGACAGCCCCTACGACTGGAAGTCATCCACCCAGATTTTCCATCCTCCCATGGCAAAACAGAACTTCCCTCAATGTGTAAGCTGTGGTTGATGCTGCTCCAAATAACAGCAGGTGCCCAAGAACTGCAGAGCAGAGCAGGGTAATCGCCATCACCTTTCTGACAGGGGAAGTGCCTTCCTCGTCCCAGCCCCAGCTGCCCTCGCTGTGGCAGAGGTGTGGAGGGAAGCGGGTTCCTGTACTTCTCACTGTCTTTATCTGCAAAGGTTAGACTGGCTGGTCATGTGAGGGCTGCACCCCCTTCTGCAGTTCCCAAAGTTAATCTATTCTGCACTGTACAAAAACAAGCGAGGGTGAAGTGACAAGACAAAAGAAAATGCAATCCTGTTGATTCTGTTGTTTCTGCCACTGCTGTCAGCCCTGAAGGTTTTGTATTTTAGTAAACAGAGAACTCATTATGACATGCAAGTTACTTGAGAAAAGTGATAGTAAAACAGAGTTCTTTTTTTGGAGAAAAATACGAAAACAAAAACATACTCTGAACACTGAGATGGGTATGCACCAGAGAGAACGTGCAGCAGAATTGTCAGCATCTTTCGCTAAATCCCACAAATGCCATTGAACTTTCATAAGCTAATGACTGAACCATAAAAGTCCAAAACCTCACAGACTCTTTGTTGGTCTGTATAGGCCACTGTCAGTGGGCAGGTAGCCTGCTGAGGCCGCAGTATGATATGCCACGTCCCAGTACAGCCTTCAGCCAGTGGTTGGTCAGAGACAGACCCATCTCAACCCGGGAGCATTTCCCTTGGGCGAGGGAAGGCAACAGAGGGGGTAGCTGGGATTAGAGGTGTGAGCACAGTAGAAGGACCAAGAGAAAGTCTTAAGGAGTAGTAGGGCCAAATGAAAAAAACGCTGTGCAGGAATGTATCAGGTGACCAGGAGCAGAAGGTGGGCAGAACAGCAGGACCCAGGGCGACAGGCTGGGAGCACCCACGTGCCCAAATGCCCACTGGCTCACAGGAGTATTCTTTCTTTCTAGTTTGTAAAAGTGTTCAATTCAACTATCACTCTTAGCCCTGAGGAACAGAGAGATACTATACCCACCATCCTTTTGCACTTCCATGTTGTGTAACTTGCTTTTGATGGATCTGTACCTAAAATAGTTAAATCCAAGCTGTTTCTTGAGCCATAGGAGAAGTCTGAGGCTGTACCTATCACATCATTTAAAGATGCTCATTTATGAAATCTTTTGAGTAATTTCCTTTGGGGGGTAGGGTGGTGCAATTTCTCAGGACAGTGCCTTCTTAGTAATTTTATTAACAAAATGTATAATTCTGGATGGATGCCATAATTGTGCAAGTCATGCTGATATTGTATTGGACATAGAAATGTATCTTAATAGATAGTATTTGCTCCTGCACTGAAGGGAAGTAGAGCTTTATTTTTTGGCTCAAGAAATCTGACACTAGTTGAGACAACACACATTTTTATACAAGGCTGCAGCTGCTAGCAAATGGATGCATATTTTTATGACAGGATATGCTCAGTAGCCCTGGGAAACCAAGATTTGAAATCAATAATTTCTAGTAAATCACAAACTGACATTGGCAACATCCTACTCTGGCTGAATATCTGTATCATCACAGACACTCTTCTTTAATAAACAGAACATACGATGTTTCACGCATTGGTTTTGCATTTTCTTGACAACTGCATAAAAGTATAATTTCTATGTTTGATCCAAGGGATCTCTGACAAAGGAAAAAGGATAACATTTGTTTCTGTGGGCTTTATGGTTTGAAATCTCAGGGCCAATTCTGCCATCAGGTAGTTTATGAATATTCATGTAAATTGTTTTGAGTTGAAGAATATGTAACTTTGCCATGTATCTGGCATGGAAAGAATAGTTTGACAGTCACGAAATAGAGGATGCTTTAAAAAATAGTGTCAGCTCTAGCAAAGAGAGGACAACTCTAGGAACGAAAGGGAAAATTAAGGAAGAAAGGTGTGTGCTTCCTGAGGGAAGCAAAATTATGTGATCCTGTCTTAGAAACAATGACTATAGAACTATTTTTGCAGACTTAGATATTTAAAGCAATTTGGAATCTCTTGTACCAGACATGGGCCAGAATTTGCATTTCTGTTGACTTATAAAGGAATTGAGGTAGGTCCGTATGCTCCTGATCATTGCATGTGTATGTGAACTGTATGATACAGCAGTGAGAAAAGAGCAAAGCTAGAATTATTACTAAGACTTTTTTTGCATTATTTTATCTTCTGAGTGGTGCCTTACTTGCAGTCAGGTGCAGGAGTCAAACAAGTGTCCCATTGCCCAGGGCTATTGTTAACTTGGAAATTTGGCAAGTGACATCTGTCAGTCTTTGCTTCTCATCTGATACCACTTCCACGGGCTGGAAGTTGCTTTTGTGCCCACATGGCTGCTGGAGCTCTGCAGCTACTGACAAATGTGAGGTAACGCTTGGAAAAAATGCATCTCCTGGGTAGTGGCAGGCATTGCAAACGCGGGCTCATTTCAGCGATGCATCTGCATTTGCATGGACACTTTTGGTTGAGCGTGTGATGGCTTTTACTCCTATATGTAAGTGAGGCTGCAGGTGAAATGTGCAGTGGCCTCAGCCCTGCCATCCCACTCCCTGCAGCCCAGCACCTTCCGTGAGAAGGGCCGACACACAGTCTGTGCTCACCAGGCAAAGCCAGCAGCAGCCACACAGGGAGCACGCGTCGTAAATCAAGAGGGAAGATGTTTTATGCACAAGACAGAACTGGAGAAATGCCATTAATTAGCAAACTTTTTCAATGTATTGTTGCTAACAATACAGCTATTAAATGTGATATTATGTTCACTTGTATCATCTTCTCTATTTTTAATGGAAAATCTTATTAGCTGCAAGGCAATCAGAATTTAAATGACCATAAGTCCCATACAAAGACAGTTAAACATGTTAGTCACAATTCAGCCTTTCTATAGAATATTTTGGTCTCGATGAAGGTGTATCTGGTATTTGATATTCTTCTAGCACTGCTTCCTAGACTCAGTCCTGGTGGGAATCTGCGCTCAGAGCACTTGGCAACTTGGTATGGCCTGATTGCGAGTTGGAGAGGTAAAATACTGCAGAGCTAAATCCTGCAGGCCAGATTTTGCTCAGGTTAAAAATTAAATGTCTGGATGAGACCAACAGACTTCTCTTTACATGAAAAGATTTTGAGTAGTGATCTTGAGTTTGGGATGTCAGTAGGGCTGGGATTTTGCCTCATGCAAGCAAGACTTCATCAGTGCTGATGGTGCAGATGTATCTGTGTGCTTACCTAAGCACTCAAGTAATCCTTTGGTTTCTGAGAGAGTCATACATAAGAGCGTCAAGCATGCGCTTAAGTGGATCTTTGAGCTATGCAAATAATCGATTTCTGTATTTAAAATATAAGTTCAAAGTAGATCAATTTGGAACAAGCATTTGGCAGCCAAGCAGACGGATTTTACCATGATTTTAACCTACACTTTAGTAGAAGCTACATACTTCATGCCATGTACCTTTCTATGAAAATATGAAGAAATTACTAATAGCGTCGTTATCTCCTAACTCCTAAACACGGAGATTCTGGTTAGATCTTTGTCTGGTTTTCTGTACAAAAGACAAAATCAGCGTTCGCTTTGATTTATAGAATTTCCTAAACTAGTTTGTGTACCCACTGACATGTTAGCATCCTGTCCATCCTTCAATGATTTTTACCTATACACTCTTCCATGGACACTCATGTAAATAATGACCTACTGAAGGAAAAATTGATCAGCTGTGTTCTTCTTTCATATCCAAATCAACAAAGGCTGTGCTGAAACCCTTTAGTTAACTGTTCACAAACAAAAGCTTTTTCCTTGAAGCTCCCTATTTTCCTAAGAGTAATGTTTCTTACAAATTTAGAATTGATACATTAACAATTATACATATTTTTCTACATGACTTATAAAATTACTTAATGTAGCAAGCATTACTGAGGAAATTAAAATTGCTTATGAATGCAATTTATCTATTTTCAGGTATTTCCCACATACTTTTACTAGAAAAAAGGGGACATCCAATTAAACACATTCAGAAATGATCTGAGATGCTGTTTTTCTCAACACATGATATTACTGATGTTAACAGTATAATGGGTTTCAGAAATGAACTGAAATTTTGCATGCATTAGAAATCTCATCCTCAATATATTATAGTGTACTATGGGGGAAGTACACAGAGGACATGGGCCCTCCTGGTTCTGAGCATCAGCCAGTTAGTTACAAATTGTCTATCCTTAGGAAGAAACTTGCTAAGAAATTTGCACTGCTACATGCAATTTGTCCTGCAGTTGTTCAGTAAAGGTTTCTTTTCTGTCTTCTGAAGCATCAGCTATTGCCTGTGGTCAGAGACAAGATACCAAATTAGCTAGATCACTGGTCTAATCTAGCATAAGAAGTGCGATACTGTCCAGTCAAGCCTAAGGTTCATCAGGCCCAATATCTGTGCCTTGAAGTGCCTGCCACTAGACCCTTTAGGAAGAAACCTGCTTTGTACACAAGGCCTGAACAGAGAGTCCTTCCTCCCCTCATATTGCCTGCCAGCTTCCAGCATTTAGTGGTTCAGAGGTCACATCCAGACCTTCGTGTTAAATACCCGCTGATGAATTTGCCCTCCACGAGTACTTCCAATCCCTTTTGAACCCATTTATTCTAAAATGTCCATCCATGGTAATGATCTCCACAGTTTAATTAAGTGCTTTTGAAAATGGATAACACTGATATCCCGAAGAAAAATACTGGTTAGATGCACCTTTGATCTGATGGGAATTCTTATGTTCTTATTTATATTACGCTGACCTGCAATTATGCCACAGTTGCCTTCATTCCTTCAAAGCAAATGCAGTTAGATTTGGGGGGAATTCTGTAATTTTCTATCAGAGCAATAATTCCGTCTTCTTTTATATTCTTCCTTATCACCTTGTTTATGTTTGGCCTAATAATAATTGTCTTTGCTGTGGGATGGAGTTGTATACATCCCAGTTCATACATCTCTCCCTTGAATTTTGCACCTCATGCTCATGTGCTAAGGGTTTGTGGTTTGGGTAGAATTAGGACAAACTCATGTTTTAGCTTATGAAGTCTTGTGTATATCTGTTGCAGTTCGTGTGATTTTATTCCCCAGGGGCTTTTGCTTTGCATTTTAGCTCCCAGTAAACATACACTCAAAGTGTATTTCAGCCAAAGCCATTGATTTCACCTGATTTCAGGTCAAAGACATGCAAGTTGCAAGCATCACATAATTTCCATCTGATTCTGGGTCACTGACAAATTTCTGAACCCTTCAGTGAATCTGTGGTGAATCCTTGCACCACTCAATTGCTGCTTCCCATCAGTGTACAAGATGTGCTGTGGAGCAGCCCTCATCTGCCCACGCTTTTGTTGTCCTTACGGACGTCAGGAACACCCAGAGGCCAACTGGGAGTCAGACACGGTTCTCCTGGGAGAACAGTCCCAGCATTAAGGTTACCTGGATGTGCAGTTTTAGCATGTTTAATTCACACCAGCCTTGAAAGATGCCGGTCTTTTCTCTTGCCCTTGGCCATCTTGTATCGGCAGTGCCTGTTGCCCACGGAACTCATCGAGATCATCTCTGAGTGCGTGATCCTCTCACTTGGTGAACATAACACTGGGCAGTTATTTAGCACATTGCAGCTTTCCAGCTATCAGTTCTCTTTAGGTAAAAAGATACTGCTTTTTCAAAAACTAGGGAGTACAGGACAAGCATTGGACCTGTTTGTTTGGTGTTTTTTTTCCCGAAAAGATACAGTTCAGTGCACTCTTTTCATCAGTTCATTATTTTTTAGATACAGTTATAACTTCTCAGCTCTCAGACAATTTAGAAAGAAATGACGCCAGTTTTATTAAGTGAACAAAGCAAATTCTATTTTCTATGGCCATTAAAGATGCTAAGTAAAATAATGGTGAACTACTATAAAATTGATAAAGAACAGGATTAATCCCAGACAGACAGGCCTGGGTTTGATGCCCTTGTGGGAAGCATTTAAGGTACCAGGATACATTTTGGCAAGCCTCAGCCTATGGCCATAACAACAGCCTTAATGCCCTTCAAACTGCCTCTTTTCTGCAGAATCCCACAGCTCACCTTTTCAAAGTAAGACAGAAGCACAATAGTAAGATAGTCTGCAATTTGCTTAGGGTAGGCCTAAGCTAGGAAGATATAATGCTGCCCTGAAAAGCCAGTAAAAGTTTTGTCCTTGATTGCAGAGCAGCCAGGGATTCCCCCAGGTCAACTGTAGTAAATATGCCTAAAGAAAGGGCTCATGATTTAATCACCAAAGACCAAAATTGCAGCCTTGAAATCCCCTGCTTAACCATTACCCATCGCTGAAAATGACTGATCTCTGTAAGGGTGTTACTTTTTTGTTAAATGCTTACACTGCCTGGAATTAGGCTTCCGTGTACACCCAAACCTGTCCTTGCTGGGACACTGTCGAGCATCCCAGCACGTACCTCACAGCTTTGCCTGATCACTTCAGAGCACCAGGGGGACACGTGGCACTGGGCTGCCAGAGTGAAATCCAGACTTCCAGAAGGTAGGTTCAGAAAAAGAAAATATTGCCACAATTCTGTTGTGGAATTCGATTGTCTCAATTTGATTTCCACCTGAGAGCATATCCCACCTTACAGAGGAGAGCACAGACCACTGTCTGGCAAGCAGATGTCCCTGACAGCTAAAGACAACAGCATCATTCCTGCTGCATCAGCGGGTACAGACAGGACTCCTATACACCCTACTCCAGTTGTCTTCCTTGGGGAGGTCCTTTGGTCTAGTTTTATGAAGTGAGCAAAGCAAATGACAGTCCTTAGGACTTTTGCCATTTGTCAGGAACGTAGATGTCTGGCAAGAGTCACGAATGACATGATTTGACCAAAACTTCTGGACAAATGACTGACTGCTGTGCACTGTAGGCACTGCATAGAAAAACTGACATGGACCTACCATGCATTCATCATCTGAACGTGGTGTTGTCAGTAGATCCAATATACCCACAGAATGTGGGAATCCCTGTGTGCCTCACACGTTTCATACATGCATATTTTAGTCAAAAAAACCTCCAGGCAGATAGATAGGAACCCTTACACACATGTATACCTTCAGGGGAGGGTTCCAGACGTTGCATACTGGGCAGACAGCGGCACCTCCTTGCAGGTGGAGCTTAATTCATGCATGATGAACGCGTGTCTCCACTGAGCTTGCTCATTTTAAGTGACTCCTGCTCAGCCTGTTGGCTCCTCTAGGTCCCATGCTGATTCCCTAATGCATTGTTTGAGCCCCGGCACCTCAGGCAGGGCTGTAGATTCAATCTGGGCAGCCCAACAAACCCAAACATCAGGTGTTGATACACCTCCCCTTAGACACAAAAGCCTTTTGAGATCCAGCCCTCAGAGGCTGGATAATTCAGGGTGTTCACACCCACATAAATTTATTAACTTTTGTGCTTCTTTTTTTCAACAGACAAAATACATTGAAGTAATTTTAAATAATATAGAAGGCAAAATAATTATAAAAGCAAACCAATGAACTTCCAAACTGAAGTAACACAGACACTGCTCAGGGGAGTTGGCCCATTATTACAGCAGTCAAAGGAGAGCTAGAGGCTTCAGCAAAGGTGAAGACAAATTTCTCCCTGTTGATGAAGTGATATTCCTGATATTTATTAACTCGGGGTACAACAATGGATTTAGTCTGTAAGTTTACTGGAAGCTGAAGATGACTGACATGTGGAAAACTTTCAGGAAAGTGATGCCGGATTCTGGCTCCACTTGTATGTATTTGGTCACAGTAATTGAGTTTTATTCAAATATTTTTCTTCTTAATTTTATAGAGAATAATTTACTAACATTAGTATTTTCAGAATGATTTTAAAAATCAGACATTTTATTAGAAATAGTGCTGTCTTCCACATCTCATCCATTGAGTCAGTGTATCGGGATGGGGTTTCTAGCATTTCCAGTGTATCAGGACAGGAGTGACAGTTGTACTGATTTAGCAAGGTAATGAAATGAAATTATACCAGCAATTATTTGTGGACCCAGTGTGCTCTCCTAACTGCCTGCAGCTTGTTCTTCCCAGTCCTTTCCGCACAATCCAAGAGGAGGTCTGAATAGGTTCTCAGCTTTCAGTTGATGGTCTGTCAAAATTAATATTCAGAGACTGCAGCTTGTAACAAGCACATTTATAGTCCAATGAGAAGTGCGTGGTTTTATGAGAGCTCTTTATTCAGAATTGTATCTGTCTTCAAAAATACGTATACATAGCACAACGGGGGAAAATGAAACAACTCTGCTGTTTCCTTCTTGGTAACCTGGCTTCACCTGTGTGAGATGAGTTTAACCCTTTTATGAGAGTTAAGAGCACTGAATATCATATCATAATGGCATAAAGAGACAGGAAACTACGCTTTTAAGAATAACTCAAACCTTTACAGTTCGTGCCTCGGGCTATCTTTTCAGTGATCTGTACACTTTGATTTGGGAAAAAAAAAAAAAAAATCTCCCTTAATTGCCAGTGTATGTCTGAGCTACCCTACTTTTGTACTACATGAACTTGAAGCTCCACAAAGAAGGCGCTGAACATGCCAAGCAGCTTTTGGCGTGTTAAAATACCGTCCACAGGCTGCGTGATTTTCGGCTTCATGCAGAGAAGGAAAAAAATAAATAAATTCTTGGATCTGTGAGGTTTCCAAAGAGAAGAAAGTGTTACTTCCCCTTTAAGCCTGGAGCCGGTTCGTGTGTGTGTGTGTCTCTGTGTGTGTGTGTGTGTGTGTGTGTGTGTGTGTGTGTGTGTGTGTGTGTGTGTGTGTGTGTGTGTGTGTGTGTGTGTGTGTGTGTGTGTGTGTGTGTGTGTGTGTGTGTGTGTGTGTGTGTGTGTGTGTGTGTGTGTGTGTGTGTGTGTGTGTGTGTGTGTGTGTGTGTGTGTGTGTGTGTGTGTGTGTGTGTGTGTGTGTGTGTGTGTGTGTGTGTGTGTGTGTGTGTGTGTGTGTGTGTGTGTGTGTGTGTGTGTGTGTGTGTGTGTGTGTGTGTGTGTGTGTGTGTGTGTGTGTGTGTGTGTGTGTGTGTGTGTGTGTGTGTGTGTGTGTGTGTGTGTGTGTGTGTGTGTGTGTGTGTGTGTGTGTGTGTGTGTGTGTGTGTGTGTGTGTGTGTGTGTGTGTGTGTGTGTGTGTGTGTGTGTGTGTGTGTGTGTGTGTGTGTGTGTGTGTGTGTGTGTGTGTGTGTGTGTGTGTGTGTGTGTGTGTGTGTGTGTGTGTGTGTGTGTGTGTGTGTGTGTGTGTGTGTGTGTGTGTGTGTGTGTGTGTGTGTGTGTGTGTGTGTGTGTGTGTGTGTGTGTGTGTGTGTGTGTGTGTGTGTGTGTGTGTGTGTGTGTGTGTGTGTGTGTGTGTGTGTGTGTGTGTGTGTGTGTGTGTGTGTGTGTGTGTGTGTGTGTGTGTGTGTGTGTGTGTGTGTGTGTGTGTGTGTGTGTGTGTGTGTGTGTGTGTGTGTGTGTGTGTGTGTGTGTGTGTGTGTGTGTGTGTGTGTGTGTGTGTGTGTGTGTGTGTGTGTGTGTGTGTGTGTGTGTGTGTGTGTGTGTGTGTGTGTGTGTGTGTGTGTGTGTGTGTGTGTGTGTGTGTGTGTGTGTGTGTGTGTGTGTGTGTGTGTGTGTGTGTGTGTGTGTGTGTGTGTGTGTGTGTGTGTGTGTGTGTGTGTGTGTGTGTGTGTGTGTGTGTGTGTGTGTGTGTGTGTGTGTGTGTGTGTGTGTGTGTGTGTGTGTGTGTGTGTGTGTGTGTGTGTGTGTGTGTGTGTGTGTGTGTGTGTGTGTGTGTGTGTGTGTGTGTGTG
>NW_020799100.1:3850184-3944918 GCF_003259725.1 Athene cunicularia
GGACACACGCGGCGGTGGGAGAAGCTGCCTCGGAGGGGCGGGGGGGATGATGCTGCCTGCCTGCCCACGGCCGCGCTCTCCGAGTTACAAGCAGGCAGGAGCAGTTTGAGCAAGTTCTACACTAGCACCTAAAAAAGCAGCGATCTAGTTCTGGCACTGACCATTTTCAGTTCTCTCTCCCTGCCATATGTTTGGAAGGGGAAAAAAAAAGCAATTTGGGAAAGATGCTCTCAGCCGAAGGGAGGAGGTGGGCTGAGGGAGAGAGATACAAGGAAATTCCATGTTAGGAAAGCATTACCAAGGGGTGACTTCTAATGTTTTCCTGCCACTGACGTTGACAGTGACACACATGTGTGGGTTGAAATTGGAACGTCACTGAGTTTTTAAACTCAACCAGGAAATAGTTTGTTGCTCAGGGATAAAAAACAAATAGTTTGTATTGTGAGGCAGGTAACATGCAGTTAACAGCTCCTCTCCAGTGAGTGAAAAGCTGTTTAATGTTTAGAATTGAACGGCTCAAATTTAATTTAGCTTTTTGTTTTCAGAGTTTTGGTTTGTTTTGTTTTTTGTTTTGGTTTAAAACTTGAGGTTTTTCATCTCTGCTTTTAATCCTTTTCACTAATACTTCAGAATCAGAAAAGCAAATATTGACAGGGCTTCACTTTTAGTCCCTTGTAACTTAGTAGTTTGAACCTGCAAAGTCTCTTGGGTTTGTTTGGGGTTTTTTTGTTTTGTTTTGTTTTTTAAAGATAAGGTAGTTGTTAAAGGGTTTGGGGGGATTAGTAATTACAGGAGGCAGTTATATATTTTTTTAATTCGTTTGTATGGCTTCCTGTTACACAGGTAGAAGTGTTTTATAAATACAGTGTGTTTGGGTTTGGTTTTTTACTGATCTTGTGACAAATGTTACAATGTGCTATCATTCAGAGATTTAAAAAGGGATTAGGGAGTTATCGTGCTAGATGCTTTCTGAACATACAGGAAGATTTACTGCAAGAGTTCATGATCCAAGGTGTCAGGGTGACACTCTTGCCCTGACTTAAATAAATGGTCACTAACCTGCCTGGATGCAACTGTAGGACAAGGATCGACCTAGGAACTGTCTTCATGAGAGACAAAAGTTAGGAAGGCAGAAGGTAACACAAGGGCAAGGGTAACAGTAAGTAAAATCCCTGAGTCGTCCTGTAGGTTAAGTACAGTGCAACTCACTGGTTCCCAGTCATTTAATCAATAAATGTTCTGTGTTACTTGCTACTCTGATGAAAGTCGCCTTAAAATAACTTTTATGAGTACGTAGCCATGGGAAAGTGAAGTAAATCTTGCAGAAGCTGTGACAAATGAATTTATCCAAACTGGGGGATGGAGTAGTAGAAGGTTTTCTGAGCTCCTTAAATAGGGAAAAAGGCAGGATCCCCAGGTTTTCATTGTTCCCTTGTGCTGGCTGTTTCTGAGTGTCAGCGGTTTTCAACATTTAGGCGAAGGTGACTATAAGTTACAATTCATTAGTAATTGGTATGGTCTCCAAATAAAGATAGCTAAATCAGTTTAAATGATGCTGGCGCCTCTCCAAGGAGCCCTCTTTATATCTGACACATTTGCCATTCACTTCTTTAAGGAACAATTAATATTGTACACTGCTATTTTTTTCTCTATGGAAAGAGCAGTAGTGCAACTCATTACAAAGGTTTTCTACCTGATGTTCCAGTTTGACTTGCTACGTTGTTTTTTTTTTAAAAAAAAAAAAGTATTCTGAACTGAAGGAAGCAGAAGACACACCAAGGCTTTGCGTTGAACTGTTTTATATCAATATTGATTTTTTAAGGGGGTTTGTGTTATAAAGAGGGAGCCTTTATCCCCCTGAGCTCTTTGGCAATTATCTTCCTGCCATAAATGTTGATACGCACATAATGGATGTAACTAAAAAATCTCCTTATCCCAGCAGAAAAGGCTGACTGTTTGTTGGAGCAGAGAGAATGCTGAGAGTGTGAATAGACAAACCCATATGTCGCTGGTGAGAGAGATAAATGATGGACGAACAGGAGTTGGTTACTATGGATCAGCACAATAAACCAATTCCCATCATACACCTCTCTTAATAATATACCAGTTTCAATGCCATTGACGGGTAACCTAGGTAGCACCAGTCAACTGTAAGTTTTTCAACTGTTCTTTTATACATCTCAAAGAACAGTTGGGACTGTTCTAATTTTTTCAGATGTTGAGTGCTAAAATTATGCAGAACTTCCTTCCTTGCCAGTAATTTTGAAGAGGAACATTAGAGCATTGCTGTAAAATGCCAAATGTGCACGATACCTTTGTGTACTCATAATAAGTTTTGTTCCATGCACCCATAAAAGGGGTACACTGGAAAAGGCAATTGCTTAACAAAGATGTGAAGAAACTGTTTAGGCATTTAGTACTACCATCATTAGTGTTGTTTTGCAGTGGACTGGATATTGGAAGATACTGGAGTATTGTTTTAAGTAAAAATAGCAAAAGAACAATGCTGGTTTATTTTTTTAAAAAAAAACCCACAGCCCTGCAGAACAGGCAGTGATCAATAACACACTTTTAACTTTCTGTAACCGATTTCAGGGCTGCCAGCAGCTGAAGGGAGACTTTGCAAAACAGTCTGTGCTTGCATCACGGTCTCCTTCCCGTGTTCTTTATTATTACTGCTAGCGCTTTGCACAGAAAATTGAAGTCTTTGTCAGTTAAAGGTTTCACTTTATGTCCTTGTCTTCTGGTAGATATTTTTCATTGCAGTTGCTATGGACCGGCCTGTTAGCTCTGTTCAAAATGAAAGTATATCTCAGGGTGACAGCGTAAGCAGGGCTCATGGCTCTTGGGATATGACTCCATCGTTTTTGAAGTAACCAGTTGCGCGACCAGAGTGGTGCAGTCAGAGAGGGATAACTAGCAAATGCAAATGAGCTATGAAGAGTCTCTATTCCTCTCTGGAAGCCTCCTCACTGATAATAATTTTATTTTTTTAAATGGAAGAAAATGTATTACAAAGTCATTACTTCAAGAGGAAAATGTGCAGAATTTACTCGCAAAGTTGCAGTAGCTCCTTCTAGAGCTGTTTACTGTGCTGTGCATCTCGGATCTACTGGAGGGTGTTTGTCAGGCCAGGCGGTAGGAGAGTACACCAGCCCTCCTGTCAGGGCCCAGCCTAGCAGTCCTTCTTCATTTTATATTACATGAGACTCAGATTTGATCCTAGAATTAAGGGCCTAAGGATCAGGCCCTTGAGTAGGGAAGGGGGCTTGTTATGTGCCCCCCACCCTGCTCACTCTTGCCCGTTGGAGACAGTGAAATGGAAACAAAGCAGAGCAACAGATATAGTCTCTGCAGGCTGAATTTTAGCTGGCCCTTTGCTCCTGTGGAGGAACAGTTGTGCCCAAGGGGTAGAGCAGAGGATAGAGTCGTGACTTCCTTCCTGCCCTCCCCACCAGGCAGCCTCACCAGCGGGACTGGCTGGGGGACGCGGGCTGTGCCCAGGGAGCGCGGCCAGTGGCTGGTCCGTGGGGCCAGTGAAGTGCCAGCGGGGCCCAGGCGTGGGATGTGCAGGGGAATGAGGGATTTCGTATGGCCCTTGACTCTGAGCGCTGCCTCATCGCCACAATGAGCCATTGATAAGCACTGACCTGATTAAAGGGTGGCTGCTCACGGGAGGCTGGGGCGCGCCCCGGGCTTCCAGCGGGGGCTGCCGGACTGACCACAATTTGGGAGTGGGTGGCCGGGCTGAGGAGGAGGAAAACCAGAATTCACGATCGTATCCGGTCTAAAGGCAGGTGTCGTATTATGACTTGTTGAAATCCGTTCTGCTTTTCCCTGCAAGGGACTTGGCAGTTTTATTGATAAAGAAGTGTTACATAAGTACCCCATCAGGCATGTCCTAATTTGTTAATAATTGATGATCTGGGTAGTACAGAAATACCAGTGGTGCTAATGCACTCCCACACTCATCTGCAATCTCTGCAAGCCCCCTGTTTTGTTTTTACTTTAATTGTAATACAGGCTTTTTCTTTTTCTTTTTCTTTTTCTTTTTTTTTTTTTTTTTCCTTTTTCTTTTGAATTTACCTGGTGATCCAACCACAGCTGCCTGTTGTGCTTTCCTGTGCAGGCAGGGACAGCTGGGGGCTCAGCCTGTGGCAGACATGATATAGATTACCTCAGCAGGGGAGGGTGTTAACTATGTTATTGTTTCACCCCATGTCAGGCAATCTATTGAGTGGCATCAGTGTTAGCCCGGGCGGAAGCCAGTTTTTTGCACCTTCCACCTTTGCAGGTAAGGTGTAAGTCAAGTGGGACGGACTTGGTGGTGCAGCCGCAGTTTCCACGCCAGGATTTGCCAGTGCGGGGAAGACAGGGCACTTCTTGCACAGCTCAGAGCAAGCACCCTTCCATTTCTCCCCTTCTGATAACAAGCTGTATTTGCATGGGTTTAAAAACAGGCTGCTTTAGTTGTGCCACAGCAAGAGAGACTGGAAGAAACAGTTACTTCTGTTGACATGCACAAAAAAAAAATAAACCCTTACTGGATATTATCAACATGATCTGGCTGCCTCTTTGTCTTGCATTGTTTTTCTTTTGCATTTCTGGGGAAGTTTCTTTTTCTCTAGAATTAAGTACCTCAGAATTCCGAGTGGGTTCAGGAGTTACACTTACCCGAGACATGCCTGGTTATTGTTTTCAGAATAACACAACATATTTACTCTGTTGTGGGCAATGAAATCCATTACTTGCATTAAAATCAGAAGCAGCAAGCTAACTTTCTAGTTATGTTGTGAAATATAATGCCATTGTTCGCTTTTATTAACGTCTCAAGGTTGATTATATGGCAGTTAGAAGCCTGTTCTGCTGTGCAAAAGACTGTCTTTAATTTCAAGTGGTTGATCCTGATCAGGCAGTTAGAGTGGCTGTAGCAACAATTGCTTGGAGCTCTAAATCACATTTGTCACAAGAATCTGCCTGGTAGTATTGGCTGCTCGAAGACTTACTCCGACTTTTCAGCATTACCCTTTGGTTGGATTGCAGCGGTGAGGGACTTGCCAATCTTGCCTGTTCTTTGTGCCTAATTCTGAAAGACTGGCAAGCTTTATGCTGTGTTTTCTGAAGAGGGCCCAGCTTTACTAAGCTGCCTGTCTGTCAGGGATTAATTTAACCTCTAATTACTACATTTTCTTCACAGTTTGCTGCACATGAGCGTGTTATAACAAAAGCACAAAGAAGTATGTCATTTTATTTAGCCACTACTCTGAAATTAATTTAGGGGGTATAGAGTCAGATCTGACACACTTGGTGTTAAAATAATTGTGCTGGCATTAGAATTAAAGTACATAATCTTGTTGTTTCTAATGATACAACAGTACTAGTGTAAATAGAGTTGTTAACTCGTTAGTCATAGCCACAGTAATAGAAATGATATCTCGTTACAGAGAAATACTCAAATAAACATAGCAACAAAAGTTTCCCCCAAATAATTCATGATTTCCCAAAAATAATTCACGGTTTCTGCTTGATTCCCATCCACCATTTGAATTAGGATGACATGTTTTTTCTAAAAAGGTCTTCCAAATTGCAATAAACAAACATTTATGAGGGCTTGGGTTTCTTCCAGCCTGGATAATGATTTTTGAAATTTTATTTTTTTTTTTTAACATGCGGCATCTTGGGAACAGTACAAAAGGCCATATGTCCTCTTCTGCCTGCTCACACTGACATCAGCGATGCTGCAGTTCATGTTGCCTTGAGAGCACTGTGTAGTCTTGAAGAAAGGGAGCGAGTCTGTTTCTGTTATGAAACATCAGATGACTTTCTTCTTTTCCAGCAGTGTGTTCTGTAATATATACAACAAAGGGTTTTTTTTTCCTTTGGGAAGGTTTGGTGTGGGAAATGCAGCCTAGCTCCAGTTTAGGTAAGTGTAGTTAAAAGGACTGCTGTTGTTACATAAGAAATCTGCAGTAGCCGTCTCTTCGTTCTGCCCCGTGTCCATCGCCTGGGAGCAGGCTTGTTGAAATGACTTTGAAAATGTAATTTCTCACATCGGGTTGGATCTGCAAAATCACTGGTTATGTACTGACGATTTATTTCTAGTGGAAACAGAAGATTGGTTGTATATTTTGGTGTCATGTATTTGTTATAAAGCACAGGCCCAACCTAGTAATTCTCCTTCAGTAAAAACTGTAAGTGCATTTGATGGGAAACTTCCCCCAAAGATTCCCCAAGGTCAGACAGGACACAGTTACAGAGTCAAATCTTGTAGTCCTTTTCTCAAAAGGAGAATTAATGTGGCATCGTTATCCAGGCTTGTGACAACAGTGACACAGGATTGCCAAAAAGACTAATGGAAGGAGATGGATGATTGATTCTCTTTACAGTAGTAGCTCAGGTTATTTCTCTGAATTCTTTCTTCAGTTCTCTCAATTCCCAAACTGTAACCAGTTACTGTAATTATTTACTCTAATTACTTCCAATCTACAAGTAAATTGAACATAAATTAAGATCAGCTGATGTAAGGGACAGGATGGTTCAGTGAGCTGACAGTAAGGTATAGAGACGATTTGCTGATCAGTAGTTACAGGGGATGGCTGTTTGATAGCTGTGTGGAGTGAGTGCTAAGTCCCTGCTCTAATTTTTCGGATATGAGTTTTCACATAACAGTTCGGAGATTTTCTAAGGTTGAAGCCAAGCACGAATAATGCTTACTCTAATTTCAAAACTGTCATAAATTTGTTTCAAAGGGTCTGAATATCACAGGCCTCCAGAGGTGGAGGCAAATTTTTCCCATTTTGTCAAATGGGAATAATGGTGCTTTGCCTTAACCTTCACACTAAGCATCCTTAGCTGGTTAAATATTTTGTAAATCAGAAGAGCTTGTTACTAGCTGAGGTCTTTAGAGACTTTTCACATAGTTGGAAATTATATTCAACATAAAGGTAGGTACATCTCACTCTAAGACCCCCTCAGTGTGAATGATAGTTCTATTTCTTTGTTTTGGCTGTAATGCCAACACAGGTGGATTTTTTTTTTTCCTCTGACATCACATCATAATATCTTCCTTTTCTTTGAAACTTCAGAATTTGATATAGGGGGAAAGAAGATACTTCAAGGCAAAAATGGCATCTACTCTCAGGAATGTATTTTAATGTTTCATTCTGTCACAGATCTCCATAGGTTAATTTTTGGGCCAACGTAAACAAATTAATACTTTACGAAGACATTTGTCATACACAGTTCTACTCACATGAGAAGCTTTTCCCCCATACATTAGTATGTAACATTTAGCATGTACGCATTTTCAGTTTAAGAATGTATGCAACACTTATTTTCATGTGGCTATCAGAATAGGCACTGAGTATAATTTAATTTTGCTTTGACTAGTTACTTTAAATCTTACTAGGATTTCACAATTTCACATTTACATGGGGAAATAATTTCCGAATTCATCCAGTATTTCAGTAACCCACTAGGTCATGCTGATGGTCAGGTACTTTTAAGGACTTCACTTTTCCTGTTCCTTTTACTTACTTATTTTCTTAATTAACTGTGTTGATTTAAATAAAGTCACACAGACTGAAAAAATCCCAAGTATATACAATCTTGCAGTCAGAAATACAGGCAAAAGGTTTTGATCTCTGACTGCCAAATGGTGACTCATTAAAAAGGAATTTTTGTTCCTCCCTTTTCAAAGGGTTACTCACTCCCAGGCAGTAAATATCTAGTTTTGATGCCACTGCATTGAAATGCCTGACATTGTTGGTGTATTAAATCCAAACTCTGTAAGATTATTTGATCACAGGCTCCATGAAGTTTTGTTTTGTTGTTTTTCTCGATTAAAAAAACCTGTTGGGGGATTTGCTTGAAGCTTTACCCTGTCAGTTTTAGTATAGTCTAAAATGAAATATGTTTAGATTTTAATAACAGAGGACCCTTTCCATACTTTAAGCACTGGGTCATTCCAATTATTTTTAAACACAGGACCATGCAAGCACTAACTTCTTTCTAATTTTGCATTGGGTAACATTAGACAAGGACATTGGAATTTGTCTAAATCAAAGAATTCTCTTTGTCTTCCACATCAAGGGTTGCGTGCTAAGCATTTTCTAACACGGCATTGCATAAAGCTGAAAATAATTTGTACTGAAGAGACACATTCAAAACCCAACCAAAGGCATTATCTTCTTCTCAGTTTCCATATTAATCTTGACTCTCCGAGCCATCTCCTTTGTTTTCCTGTTCTTACCTGTTCTACACAGTTGACGGAAGGGCACAATGGCATGTTTGAATCCTGCATCTCATCTCCTTATTTATGGATTGGTTGGTTTGAACTTTACATAGCGTTGAAAGGTTGTTTTCTAGGTTCCAGCAACACTTGTGTTTGACTTGAAGCTGAAGGAGTGTGTGTTCAGGCTTTTCAGTCTTTATGAGAAGTGAATCTTGGTCCCTGATCCCAGAAGGTACATCAGCCTTAATTTCAAGTGAAAGTCCTGCATCTTCAAGTAACTTCCATTAGTCAATTAAAGTTCAGTATTCTTGATTTCCAGAGATATATATGAGTCAAATCTAAAGTTTAGGGCAAGTGTGAAGGATGTTAGAGAAAATGTAGATGTTTCTTCTGATACCGCTCTCCCCTCCCCTTCAGGGCTCCTACAGTCTGTCAGCTGTAATGGAGTGATTTGATTACTTTGTAGTGTTAAGCTAAAAGAATAAATCTAAGTGCCTTGGGAATGGGGAACCAATCCAACAATCAGAAATAAACAAGTTAATAAATGTGAAGCATTTCTGCACGGTACTGCTGCAGAAATGCTACTTCCAGAGATGCTTGGAGGCAGCCACGACTATTGGACCAGTCAATTAGTGTAAGTATGTTCAGTGTACACACCACCATTAATTGGATGATGGGGGAAGTACTCTGTGTTTTTGAAGGAGAAGTGTGTGTCTTCTGTTGGTTATAAATTATTAAAATCTTGACTGTCTCAGGCTGAACTGTTCATTGCTCACCCCCTTGCTTCCCAGTCACTCTAACCTACATGGAAAAAGCTTGACTTAGGCAGTCTTAATTGCCCTTTCTTTAAAATCATTCTGGCTCTATACATCAATCTATAAATTAGTTTTTTCCCCTTGTCAGCTCTTCTGTCCCCCCACCCCAGCTCCCCAAACTCTAGCCTGAAATAGAGCATTTGAGTGTCTGTCCACGGAGGCAGTTTGAACCCTGTTTCTCTGAGTTTCTGATGCCCGCGTGGCAGGCTCCGTACAGTCTGGAGTCATTCGTACGGGCAGCATGCATAGAAATACTGTGAGCTATAGCAACAGTGTCAACTGCTGTTGTGTAAGAAAACCCCTCCTACTCACCTGCACGGAACTGATTTTGGATGTTGTAACTTGTGCAGATAAGGCATGGATTAATTACCCGAAGTCTCATGCCAGCCTGTAGCTTTAATTTTATACCTAAGAATGGCCATAATGTCAAACTAGCAGGTAAATGACCAGTTCTGGCTGCCCACGAGTCCTCCCTTCAGAGCATCTATACTGGTAACTGTATGTCTATTATTCAGGATTTAAATTTTGCCACTTTGCAGCCTTCAGCTAGTCCAGCGAATGTCCCTTTGTTGGTGTTCACACCCAGAACAGAAACAGCTATAGGCCTTTGTACGAGGACTGCAGAAAACTTACTATTGAATGCTTTGCCATCTGCTACCCAAAACGTAGTGAAGCAAACTGTTAAACTTCACGTGGAGCTTAGGGTTTGATTAACTTAAATTACCCTCCTGTTGTACATGTTTGCAATGCCGACGGGATTAGGTGGCATATATTTTCAAGAAATACATGTTCATTATTAAGAAAGGTTAAGCAATAGCATCTAGTGGTCATTTCCTTTTGGAGCATAGCTGTGTCTGCAGCGTAATTTGTTTGTTTGTGCATACTGCTGGATCCTGGCGAGGAGGTGGACCAGCAATACAGGCACAGCTCAGTGGTGCTGGCTGGCCCAGCTGCAGGGGCTGGTGCTGCCGAGCCGCCGATGGAGAGCCAGAGACCTCGGGGCGTCGAGGTGAAGAGGTCCAAAGTACAAGGAGGCAATGGTAGGGGAGAGAGAGCAGGGACAGGCTGGGACTAAAGGGAGGGGAAAGCCAAGGAGACAGAGGGAGAGCTGAGGAAGCCGGGCAGGTACCTGCAGGGAGGATGGAGGCACAGCAGGTCCAGGCCCACCTCGGAAGGGCTGGGATCCCTCAGGTGCCTGGTCCACCAGGTCCAGCATCTCCTATTGCTTCTACTCAAGCAGTAAGTGTTTCCTGTGTGCAAACTTGTTCTGTGCACCTTCAACCTGCAGACAGTGCTTTTCTTTATCTCCGTTGTCTTTTTTAAGTTTGCAACTCTGGTTTTTTTCCTTGTACTCTTGCTTTCATACTTCTGTTGTGATTACTCCGCTGGAGAAATGGGAGTCTCTTAGCAGCAGTGAAAAGATGCTCCAGGGAGCCAACCCTGTGTTGCCTTCAGAGGCAGGCAGAGCTGCGTTGGTGAGCAGGCACAGTGCCGGGGCTGCACACCTTTGATTGCCCTGTGATCACAGGCATGAGTTGGTTTGGTTTATTTTGTTAGAAGGATTTTTCTTTGGGTGAGTGCAGTGCTTGGGCAGCCCAGCTACTGAACAGCTGACCAAAGCACGCAGCTGCTATTCAGTGTGCAGCTGCAGTACATGCCAGTTGGCTTTTGAGTCGGTGCTAACACTGGGACAAAAGTCAAGGTATGTCTGTGCTGCTGTCCTTGTGTAAATTCACTGGTTCAGGCAGAAACAGTGAAGACTGCTTTCACCTGGCTAACCTGCTGATTACTGCCAGCAGGACAGCTATGGCTGCATGAAGTAAGTTTGAGCTGCAGAAGTTGCTTAAGACATTAAGTAAATAATGTGGCACTCTACCTACATGGAACAGCAGAAGTGCCCGGAGCAGCACGGCCAGCCTTCCCCGGGCCAGCCTTCCCCGGGCCAGCCTTCCCCGGGCCAGCCTCGCGGGCACGTCTGCACGAGACCAGTGAGCCTCACTGTGCCCAGGAACATGGTTCAAAAGATCATCTGAGCCCCTAATGAACCATTTTCTCAAATCTCCTTCAATAGAAATTTGAAATCTTAAGGTGGCCTTGGATTCTGTCCACCTAAGATGGTAATGTCCTCTTCTACAGCTGGCTCTGAAGCATTGTAGCTTCTCCAAAGTAAGGAGATGTAATTCTGTGTTTATAAAGGCAGACAGGAAAGTAAAAGATTCTTTGGTTCTCTCTGAGACCATTTTCACACGTAGGAAGAATGAGTCATTCCACATTTCATTATTGAATGGGACCTGATTTACAAGTGTGTACGCTCTAAGATGAATGTTGGTGGATGAACTATGGTTTCCTCCATGCCCGTGCTGTAAATGGGCTTCAACCAGTTTGATGTAATTCATTCTGTAGCACTGTGCTGTCTTTTGAAATGGAAGCATCATCCTTCTTATGATCTTCTAAATCTTCTAAAGGTTAGAAGGCCGATTAACATGGAAATTCTTGATTAGCTTTAATTCAGCTCTACCACTGCAGGAAAGCATAGTTCCTGAATTGCACAAAGAAAGACTCTTCAAACACGGATCCAGATCAGCGTACTGGAGATCCTGTTGGTAGGTGTGGTGACTATGATTAATATTTACTTGATGCCTTTCATCTTCCAACTACTTTACACAGAACAAGCATTTCATCTTCACAAAAGATGTATGTTAGGTGAAATAAGTTTTACTCTCTCTGCTTTATTAATAAAGGCAGGGAAACTGAAGCAAAGAGATTAAAATAGTTTGCTCATGGTTACAAAGAAGGCTAGCGCTGAAACTGTGTAATTCCTGGTTTCTGTTTCTGTGTCCAGACTAACGTCTCTTCTTTGTAAGAAGCAGCAGCAAGACAAACTTTTGAGTAAGAACATCATCAGAATTTAGTGAGGCAACTTAGCAGATGTTGAAGCTGCAGCTGTGGCACCTAACGCTGGTGCCCCACTGGGTGATGCACTGCTCTCCTCCCTTGGCACTGCAGTCTCTCATCCACTCTTATGGAGGATCACCACGGATTGCTGCTTGAGTCGCAAAGCATCCGTCGACCTTTTTTTAGGCTGATACAACGGCTCCGTTCAGTCACTGCTCCGGCCAGACCACTGGAGACATAAGTATGTGGTGAGATTTCTTGGGGTAGAAGAGTTTCTGCTGGAGTGACTATGATACACGTATGTTCTATCTATCATGCATACATGATTACATGATTTTATTCAACTCAGTGACTTCTTTGGAGATGCACTAGAAAGTGCTTAAATTATATTGCTGAATTTTAAGCATGCAAGTGCTTGCATTAATATGGAAAAATTATTTGTTTACCTTTGGCTCGGATAGGGTTACTCATAGAGCTCGACTTTAAGTATATGCTCAAGTGCATTGCTGAATCAGGGCCCTAGTTAACAACAAAGGCTGTGTCACCCTGAACTGCAGACTGGCAGAGAAGCTGTTGAGGGCCCAAAGGTAGTTTTTGGTTTAAAGAGCTTCCTATCAAGATGAGTCAGTGGACAAAGCTTAACATCTGAGAAAGTTCTTATCTGAGAAGGCATCTGACCTTTTGAAAGAGAAACCTCCTTTGTAGATGCATACGAGTTGTGTGCACTTTCTATCAGATTGTACAGCCAGTTGACTGTAATGGAAATCTTCACCTGGGGAGGCCGTGCTGGCCGAGCTGGAAGCCTCCCTCCCTCTGTGCGAGGAAGAGAAATTGCGTTTTACTTCCTCCAGTCCCACCTTCGAGAAGGAAGAGAAGATGTCCTTGCCTGAAACTGGAGCCTGCTCGAGATGGCAGCTGTAGAAGAGACTTCATTCACTCTAGATTTGACTATAAATTCAGTCTCACGTTTCGTGTGGAGTAACAGTTTTTATGCTGCAGTGAGGAGTCACTCAGGGAGAGAAGGAAGACAGGAGAGCAGAGCAATGCAACCCTGCTCTCCTCGTAAGGCCATGGTTCAAAATGTTTAATTAGTTGTTTTGAAACGGTGGCTCTCCTCCTTTGTGGAAGGAATGATGTATCAGCAAAAGCTGACCAAATTGATGTAGCAAATCAATTCTATGGTAATCCATTTATTTAAACTTTGGTACTTAATTTTATAAGCGCTTCTCAAGTGTTCCTGTGCTCCCGTTCATTAGCCAGTATTCTTTTATGCTATTGCTTGGAGGTTTGTGCTGCAGATAGCAAAATGGACAGGACATGCCACTCGAAACTGCCTCTAAATGTAATTCAAGCAGGTCTGCAATAATAGTGCTAAAAGAAGAGCTGTTTAGCGGCATTATTAATGGGCAAAGAGTTCAGGCAGGATTATGAAAAAGTAAATTTTTATTAAGAGTGGAGGAGCTAGAAGAATGGACTGATTGCCCTGAGTCCTCTGGGCCCTCGAGCAATCAATTTCCCTTTCTAGTATTCAGTTACTTGCTAATTGTATTGATTTTTATCAAATATGTGTACAAATCAATTTTATATTTTAGTGCTGTTAAAAGCTTCCTTCCTTCCTCACAGGCAGGGCTGCTCTGATCATTCTGTCTTCCTTTATTTTAATACTTTTATCTTAATGCATATTTTTGTTAGGACACACATGTTTTTCTTTAGGACATTTAACCAGGTAGGGATTTTACCTAGATGCTCAGGTTTGGAGCAAATAGGCATCTCTCAGACAAAACCTCTGTGAACTCAGTGGAACTGTCTGCTTTAGTAAAAATTGCAGGAAAGGGATGTGTTGTGTTGTAAAATGGGTGGGTGCAAGTGACCATATAGTGTGACCCCCTGAAGAGCAGGAAGCGCTGCTAGCCAGGAGGTGAATTGTGTTGCGGAAAGATTGTAACTAGAAACAAAGAAGGGGATAAATGCTGAACATGACGCACTCTTATTGAATAAACATGAAAATGAAGTCAGAGAGACAAAACTCCTGAAATAATGCGAGCTGGTTTATCAGTATGGCCTCCATCGTTGTTGAAAACCAAGTCACCACTTGAGCACTTCAAGTGAAGTGGATGCTGGAGACATCTCCAAGCAAAGTGAATGTACTGAGCTCTGAACAAAATAAAACAACATTTTCCATTTGTGTTTGTTTATGCCCATGGCGATTTAAATTGTTCCTGTCAAACGTACCTATTTTCTGAGATAGCACACGCTCGTGCTCTATTTTAATGTAAGCTGCACAGTTTGGAGTTGAGGAGAATCTCCCTGGCTGTGTGTGTAAGCCTGAGAGATTGACTCTGGTAATTGAAATGTTTGGGGTATGCACAGCCATGCCGGAGATGCTGGGAGAGACTTTGAACTTTTAATGGTGTGAGCAGTAGTCATGAGAACAAGGAAAGCTGGAGCTCTGCTTTTCCACTTGCCTCTGACTTAATATTACACTGCAGAGTTTTTGACACTGTGTTTTCTGCTCTTACTGTCAAGGCACTGTCTCACTTTTATCCTTTTTTTCAGGAGGGAAGAGTTGCATTAGCAAGTGTCCAGGTATACACATAGCCAGTAAAAATACACTTTAAATAATCTAATGCAGTGGTAGAAGCATAAAGCATTTTATGTTTTACACTGATCGCTTTGGTCTTTTTGTTCTCCTCCCTGGTTCTGCTGATGTTTCTTCATTACACAGTGATCCCAGCTGGGAAAGCCAGCAGAAACCACAGGTTTCTCAGCCGCTCTTGTCTGCCAGTAGCTGCTCCCAGAGGCGGTGCTGTGGTATGAGAAGACATACCCAAGCCCTCCTGGCAGTTCAAATGGCCCTAGGAACCGGGGTGGTGGGGGTTCACCGGGAGCCCCCAGACCACTGCTCAGTAAGAAGCAGGTGCCTTTTGGGCCCCGCAACAGAGTTTTGCTGTGCTTCCAACCTGCCATGGCGGCTTGCCTTGCTACAGGGTGCTTGATTATTTTCAGATCCGGTGTAGGCACCACAACCATAATCATCAGTATAATGTTTTAGAAGCTGGCTAGGAGAAACCAGTCTTACTCTCCTTTGATGTCTGCGCGCAGTGAGATTGCTCGCCGCGTTCCCAGCCGGAGCAGGGATGTGTTCTGCAGTGTGAATAGCTGCTGCCCCGGGAAGCTGGAGGCTGCCGAACCCCAGGGCAGCGGCTCACGGGATGGAGAACCAACCTCTGCTGGTGCTGCCTCTGGCTCCGCATCGTCTTGCAGACCGTGAGCGCGTTTTTGTCATTAGGTTTATACAGCACCTCTCGTACGAGGAATCACAAACTGGATAAACTGTATGAGGGGTCATTATAACACAGAGAAGATAAATGTACCGGTTCTGCTGGAGGCTGTCCTCGGGCTGTTTGTTATGTGTCTCTAACACTGTCACTACATCACACACTTCCTCGATCTCCGTATTACCCTACAAGCCTGTCTAATGGGATCCTCTGTGCTGATTCCGGCTTACCCTGACCTACTTCTTTCTTGTGTCCCAGCAAGCTGTCAGGAGCTATCAGAGCACTGGGAGCTGAAATAAACACTCACTGAGGGGAAAAGCAAGGCTGTCTCTGGTGAATTTAATTAGCTTTGTTTAACTGGCTTGTTTGCTTTGTAAATCACATAATTTTTAGTCAAATTTAAGGGATAAAAAATTCTGTAATTAAAATCAAATGATGCACGACCTTATTAAAAGTCAAGGGTTTTAGAAGTTCAGTACAAAAAATCATTTAGTTTGTAACACGTTTGCAGCACTCTGAATATTTTAGGGGGAAGAAGGATGAATTTGAGATGCTTTTTGGGTTTGGGGTCTTTCTTCAGATAGGAGGGAGATTGTTATTACTGAGTCAACATCTTTTCTTTGATTTAAAAAAAAGTCTTTTTGTTTTTAAATTAATACTTGAGTCTTTGCATCAATATTGCAAGCTTGCTGGATAAAATTTTTGAATCCAAGTAAAGATTCTTAATGTTTCTGTCTGTCCTGTGGTCTGAGCATCAGTGTATTATCCATAGTTTGAATCGCTGCTGTTGTGTGAGACCATGGTTTAAATCATGTCTTCCCTTTGCACTTCTGTTGCATTTTTGAGCATAGAACAGAAGTCATTGTAATTTTGGCTCTGCCAGACAAATGAAGCACTGACTCGGCAAGTCATCACTGGGTTGAATTTGAAAGTGCTTATAGTATTCTTATCAGACAGTATGTTATGTCTTTCAGGTGCTTTACTGTATTTCAGTGTGGCACATATTTCTTTTAACAATTGATGTTCTTGCTCTTGTCAGCATAGGGTCTAATCCTCTTGCTGTTGAAAATGATAAAAGCCCTATGAATTCCTAATATGTCTTATCAAAATCTGGCTAAAATATAAAATGTCTGACCCCAACTTCTGATTCTTCTTCAGCAGAAATATGTTTCTTCCTTGCACCACACATGCATATTGATAGAGCTTCCTGAGTACATGTCTTATAGAAATACACCCGTCCTTGTGCTGAGCTGCAGCATGAACAGAAAAGGATTAAAGGACTACTGAGAAAGAAATGGGTATGGATGAACTTGCAGTGTGCAAAAAAGGTAAAATACAGGATAAAATGACTACCCAAGAGTATGAGAGGAATTAAAAATCTGTTTTGCAAGCTGCAGTACTTCTTCCAGTCCTTTGAAAAGGATGTAAGATTGGCCAACTTGTAGTACTGCACTGAGAATTACTCATGGTAATAATTTTACTGAGGAGTATAATGAGCAGCCTGATTGTTCAGTTACTTCTGAGTAGCTCACTAACTTACTGATCACTGCAAGATTGCAGAGGAGGGAAAGAGAAATGTTCTTTCCTCAATAGGAGTTTTGGAAGTCTCTTGGCTCCACTGGAGGCCATGGGGCAGGAAGCTCTCTGCTGTGCCAGGGGTGGAAGTCGTATGAACATCTTACCAAAAGAAACAAATGCACTGGGAGACTTCAGTGGTTTGACAGAACTGAATCAAAACAAGAATAGTCTGGTGGGTGGGGTAAACCAGCACTAAACTGTTAAGTCCAGTGAACCTGGTTTGCTGAGTGACAGCAGTGGAGAATGAGCCAAGGAAAGCTGAGACATCCCAGCTGAAGAATTCTTATACCTTGAATGACTCCACTGAATGAAGACCAGAAAATTTGAAGTATTATAACTTCAGAAACTTTGCACGCATTCTGCTGCTTTACCAAGATCTTGCCTCTCCCTTGTGGATTGAGGTCTTAAGTATTTTTGGCATCTGTGGCTGAGATGTGTAGAGTAGGAGGCATACAAGTACTTCTCCTGGGTCATTGCTCCAGAGAAAGTGGGTGAGCTGGATATCGTGGAGTTTATATCACAGGCATGGAAGCAGACACGTTTTATAATTTGATCCAGTGTGAATAGCATGAAACATTTTATGGTCTTAATACCCTATCAGGAAGAGTGGTGGAGCAGGGAGATAACAAGGGGGCGAAAACTAGATGCTCATTTGGACCCATAGCTGCTGAGTGCGGCTTGCTGCAGCTGAGAACCGGGTGTGAGGACAAGGAGACTTCGGTGCTGTGGGAAAGTGGGAATTTAGTGTGTTTAGCAACAAACATGTGATTAATAGATGCGCGCCTGTCATCTCTGCGATAGCACCAGAGTCCCTCCATTCATCTCCCCAGCCGCTGGGGGAGGGGAGCGGGAAAGCGGCTCCAGGCTCAGAGAGCACGTTTGCTCTTGGTGTAAATCAGGAGCTGAGAAAGGGATCTGGCCCAGCGCCTCCCTCTGCGCTTAGAAAAGTGCCTGGCGTGTTCTGGGCAGCGCTGTAATCTGAATAATAAACACTTAATTCCAAGATCATCATATTTGGCTGAGGTTGTTCTGTTAAATGATGCTTTGCTTAGAGGACACAGAAAGGGGCAAATGTTCAGTAAGACTTGAATCGTTTAACTTAAATCAACCTCCTCCTACCCACTATTGACATATCAAGAGAACCAATGAGGCATGTTTAATTACACATGCACCGAGTTTACAATTAGTCTGCAGACAGTGATTTTTTTAATTTATTTTTTTCTTCTGACGCAGCAAGGAAAGATTTGATCCTGCAAGAGGATCTTCCTAGCTGTAATACGAGCAGGGTTGGGTTTTTGGAGGTTTTTTCGGTGTGGGGTTTTTTTGGTTTTTTTTTTTTTTTTTTTCATTTTAAATGTAAGTGGAATGTTTTTATCTTCTAGGTCAAATGATTTAATCTGATGCTCTAATGTTACATGGTTTAGCAATCCTTCTGCTCCCCTTCTGCTTGTAATAAGTGACAAAAATACAGCTTCTTGCTTGATAAATGGGTTAACAGTATTCACAAGGCAGGTAATAGAAATCCATATTAATAGGTGGAAATTGGCTCTTGATGCCAGGCAGGAGAGTCTAATGAAAGTATTATTGTTTTAGCTTCCAGCTCCTTTGGAAGCTGAAAGCTAAATGCCTGTATTACATTCTTATTACCTATTTATCACACCATATAGCTGAGTGGATGTTTATTAAATTACATTCATGTTTAATGCCTGTTTGTATACTTTTCACTGAACGTGTTCTCAAAGGAAATTTTCTGGAAGCATTTCAGAAATGCACAACTATTTTCCCATTCTCTTTATAAATTAAAACCATTGTTGCCAACTGTCAATATACAATTGGCTTGGAAATTAAATTGTTTCCTGCTAAGCTGTAAGAACCAGCTAAACCTGCTCTATTTAATTTAGGAAATAAATATTTAAAAATCTGAAAAATACACGGTGTTTTTGGGTAGTGTTGATTCTATTCTAGTCTTTGAAAATACTCAAGATCCCAAGAGTTGGGCTTACCTAGTTTCAGCATTAATTTAGCATTAAATTGCTTCATCAGGGATTTTATATATGACCTGCTGTATGTTTGTTATTCTTTTGAGAATATTTAAAATAGTACTGAATACCATCAAAGATAAAAAATTAGGAGCTTGTTTATTAATATACCTACTTATGGCACTTCTCCAGTTTTGCATTCTTGTTTTCTTCTTAAGCAGCACTTTCAATTCATTCTATGTAGATTAAAAGAAAAAAAAGAGGGGGGGAAAAAAAAAAAAAAGAAACAACCCAACCCCAAAACCGCAGCCCAAAACCCCAGCCCAGCTTAAATATTCCCACATAGATTTGACTTGGAGAGTGCTGGGATCTCAAGGGGTTTCTGTACATTCTGGGAGAGGAAAAAAAAAAAAAAAAAGAAAAGGTGGGCTTCCATTTTCTTTCACCTCTGTTAATCACAGCTCGTCCCCCCCGTCAGAGCACTGTGATCACGCAGCACATCACACAGGTGATGCTGCTTCGGTCACAGCGTGAGTCAGGTGAGGACCATGGCTGGTAGCCGAGGGCTCCTGGTTGCATCTCTACCTTGTCCGGCAAAGTAACACCACTTCCCTTCCTGACCCAGCGCCCTGCCTTGCTGCCTGTGTCCTCCTCCACCTGCAGACCAGACAAGAGGGTTCTCTGGAAGCTGTATGTACTGGTCCTGGGCTGCAGACATGGTTGGAAACCTGTGCCAGTTTAAGCAATCCAAGAGGGGGTTTGGCTCCCACTGTCACACAGAGATATGCGTAACGTGTAGAAATCTGAAGTGTGTGTTCTTTCACTTCACCAAGTTATTAGCAGATGTCTCAGAAATACCTGGGGCTTGGTGTGGGTGACTCTCGTGCTTGCAGTGGCTTTTGCAGGCACCTTGATCATGGATGACAGCAGCCTAAAGTGCCTGTGAAATGCAGGGGCTCCTGCCTCTGAAATCCTGCTTGGAGGATCAGGCTGTAAGGTCTGGACTCAGATGAGAAAGACCAAGGGCTTTGGCTTTTTAATCAAAGGCTTTGATAGGTCTTGTCTACTTGTCGTTTAAGTTCTGTGGAGTATTGTATTGATCTGTCAATGCAATCTGTTAAATACTGCAATTTGAACTATGCTTACTTGTGTGTGTTAAGACTAAATAAATAAATTAGAGCTGCTACATGTATATTGGCTCTGCTGTGCAGATAATAATGCAAACACTCTCATTTCTGTAATGTGCAGGTTAATCTTGATCACTTGATCACTTCTACTAAAATTTTGCTGCCACTGCCCTTTAAAGAGCCAATCTGTGTCATTAGTGGGTCCTAAAAATGCCCAGTGAACATACTTTCAACTTAGAGAGTGAAACAAAATCTGTATAAAAGAATGTCACGTTATGCTCCACTTAGTACTGATTTACATTATTAATTTAACAGAACAATTCAAAATACAGTTGTAATCATGCTACCAATTTTTTTTTCAGTGGTGGGGAGAAACAATAAATTGATCTGGAGTATGTGGAATGTATGAGAAAGCAGTATTTTGAACAAATTTTAGCAGGCTTATTGGGTTTTGAAATTTCAGCTATCTTGCATCAGCAAATATTAACATTTTAAGAGCCATTGCAAGTGTTCCTTCGATTTTATATATATATAAAAATATATACACACTAAGGAAAGTTATTGTATACATATATATGTATAGATAGAGAGAAACTGCATCTCTGTTAAGCATTTTAGGTGTCATGGGAATAAGCTCTTTAAACTGTTATTCTTTCAGTTTTAACAACCTTAAGTTCCTTTTCAGTACTTGTACCTCTGCTTTACCTTTGTGTTCACTCAATTTGATAAAGACTCTATGGACTAATTAGTTTCATTTCTGCTTATGGCTGGTCTCTAATAGTTTTCATTCTTTTGGCTTCTCAGCTCTTGATCAATGCTTCAGTATGTTTGCTGTAAGCACTGCAGGGAATGATTGTTTCTTTTCTGTACGCCAGTAAAACACATTTCAGCACTTTACTGGTTCCCCCTTTTGTAACATCTTTAAAATACGGATCTGTTTGAGTCAAAATGCATACAGTGCTTACTTAAATCATATTGATAGAAACATTGCATTAGATACTTTTTTGTGTAGCGTAACAGTACAACAGATTTTATATCATTGGAAGTAATCTGAAAGACATCCATAATGCTGCTAGTATTTTCTGACCAGCCTTAATTTCTTTTCTTATTCCAGGCATCTGTATTTGACCGTGTTAATTTTTTTGTTTAATGAAGTTCTTTAAGATGAGCCTTTGCCAACTGATGTTTGGGCAAGTCTTTAGTAAGATTTTTTATTTTATGAAGTTATTATCTTACTCTCCAGCGGTCTGTGCGTATTTGAGTTATGTGAGCCCTTAGTCTGTCCTTGGAAGTCGACATGAAGTGCTCAGCATGAGGTAGAGATCTTGTAGATCCTACACTTAGTATGAAAGCGGTTCATGGGACTGCAAACAACAGTAAAACCACTTACAGGTTTAATATGTTTGGATAGGGAATGCCCAAGAAAATGTATTTCTGAGCCCTGTGTTGTTTGTTAAGTCACGCTGACGCACAACCAAGGGCCCGAGGAAAAGTTCAGGAACGGCAGAGCTTGACGGCGTAGAAATCGAGGGAGAAACTTGTCCGTGGAGCATTTCTGTTGAGATAGTTTGTCGGCTGTTTATTGATTGCGCAGGTCATTGGTGAAAGGTCAACAGCTCTGCTGTGTCGGCAGATAAAGATAGAGGAATGGCATGTTGAGGTCACATTGGAAAGGAATTCAGTCACGCTAAAGAAAGAACATTTTAAACCTTTATTTACTCAAAAAGGCTTGTGAGGTATTGAGCTCGCACATTTACAAGCCTTCAGTGTAAGATTAAGAAACCTTATTCTCAGCTTTCCCTAGTTTCCCCCTTTGCTTGACAATCTGTTGTGAGAGTTGAACAATTTTTAGGTTATCACTGTAATTCCTTGTGCCTGCTTTTGTTTCTTGCAAAGCATTAGAAGGATATTTCTTTGTGCAAAGAAGGGCTGGTAATTTTTTCTGAACTAACAAATTTTGAAGTGATTATGCTCTGATTAATTTAAAATTCTTTTTTTTCCCTTTTTTTCTCAAAGTGCGTATAAAATACTGAGCACTGTTTGTGCAGTTTATTTCTATCATGTTTTACCCTATTTGAAGGTAACTATTGCATGGCAGAGCTGAGATTTAGCATATCTGAAAGGTAAACTGTTTATGTTCAGGACAGAACTTAAATCAGGAGGACTTAGGTCTTGTCTGAACAAGGTAGTTACACTGATCATCGGCTGGTGTATGCTGTGGTTTAGACAGGCTTGGGTAAAACCACTCCTTTTCATTTTATTTACCTCCATTAGGAACTGATTTAAATGAAAACTAATAGGTCATTGTTATACTTTAGAAAAAGTGTTCTTATACAGTTTAAGCTCACCCTTTTAACTAACCTGATGCAGATTTGTTGTGCAGGCAAGGTGTAAGTAGATGGCTAGCTGTTTTCTGGAGTTGGGAGCCAAAACACCTTCCAATAAGCATGGTATTTTCTCTAGTGCAAAGTCCTGGGCCAGACCTTCACTGTCACCAAATTCCATTTAATCCCTGGAAGTGGTGCAGAGCCTCTCCAGTACAAGGAACTACATCCAGACACAAGGATATCTTGTGGAGAGACACCTCTGACAATCCCTAGGCAAAGTGAGTGGCAAAAAGCATGCCTGTTTCCTTTGTCAGGTTTGGCATGAAGGCAATATGAGAATAAGATTTGCCTTTATAGAAGATGTGAGAAAAGGTTTATATGTTGGAGACAGGGTTTTTTGACTGATGATTTTAATATTGCCACTTACTCTGGGCTTCTAAACTCCAAAATTACATTAAAAAAAAAAAATCCTGTCTCTTTCTCCAGTGACTCAAAGCCCCCGAGTTTATGATCAGGGTAGATTTTTTAATATTTTAATATTAAAACTAATAAATCCTGCCTGTTAGATCTTCCAAGACTGCTCAGGTAGTTTGCTTCCCCCCCGCCAGCCTTCATGCAAAGCACTATGTAAAGATAAACACTTCTGCTTTCATGCAGTTCCACGAAGACACTTAAAACTGCTCTAGAGAAGATGCTAAGGAGCACACCCAGGCACCAGACATGTCCCCGCCAGCATCCTTGTGCACCCTCTGCATCACCACTGCCAGCCAGGGCTGCAGCTTGCTCAACGTTATAGGTTGATACTTTCAAGTGCACTCAGTTACTTTCCATACGTCACAGGGAACACAAGAAAAAAAAATAATTTCACTTGTGTTTTGCAATAGCCTTGTCTCTGCTCTTCCCCAGCAGCCCACGTGTGTGGGTGGAAGATGGCAGTATCCCTGCAGGCTCTGCCCATGGAGCAGGGTCCAGGGGCTGGAGGGAGCTGCTGTGCCCTGCTCTGGGGCAGTTGCTCCGAACAGTCAGAGCAACTGAGAAGCTGCTTCCAGCTGTTGGTGTAAGACAGCTGTGGTGGGAGCTGCGTCTTGGGTGAATTTTTGATAATACAGGGAAGAAAGCTTTTCAGAGGCTAAGACGGATGTGATGCACAGGGTTTATTTAGTGTTATTGGTGTGTGGCAATACTATGATTCTTCATAGGTCTTCTGAATACTGGAGGAGAGGGTAAGAGGTGTGTGTTATGTTAGATCAACTGTATTTAAAAAAAAAAAACCAACCAAAAACAACAAACCACAAAGTAAAAACAACTAAACTGAATTTTAGTTTAATTTATTAGGGAAAAAGGAGTCTAGAAGATGCAAGGGATACACTGCTACTTGCCTGTAGTTGCTGAATCACATCCTGGTCCATCCAGAAGTAACTACATGTTGGTATCTAAATACTGTTGAGTCACCTCTGCGATGTGCAGTGGTGATTTACATTCGTACACGAGAAAAGTATGTCCGTTGAATAGTTTAAAAAAACCCCACTTTTGTAAGGGGCTGCCACTGAAGAAAAATCTCTGAAAGGGGTTAAGACTTCCATTGGCAACAGGCAGGGAAAACTTTGCAAGGAACCTGCCCCACATAGCTGCTGGGAGAAGGTGTGGAGATCGCAAATACCCAGCTGGCAGCCTTGGCCAGAAACACATCCAGGAGGCTGGTGCGTGGTCTTGAAACCTGAAGCAGAGCCTGGGGAGCGTACTCCTACAACTACCAGCAGAGTAACTTGCCAGCACCGTGCCCAAAACACCATGACCGTGTTTTCTGGTGTGTGTGCCCTCCTCTTGCAGAGAATCAGGCCTTTGTCTGAAAGCTCCTTTCTCCTTTTCTTTCTGAAGTTTTCAGTTGGCGACTAGGAAGGCAGGGGGTGGGGGGGAGCAGCCTGCAAAGATGAAGCAGCTCATGAAAAGAAAGCTGCTGAATAGGCAAATTGTTTTATCTGGATGGGTTTTGTGTTCCTGACTCCGTGTTGCAAGGGAAGGTACAGTAGAAACAGTGTTCTGGCTCATGCACTCCTGCTCCAGCCAGGAGATCGCTTTTTCTCCTGCTGCTTCTGATCCTAAAAATCTCTGAGCACGTGTTATCTTTTTCCTCCTCCCCCTAACAAAATCCATTTACTGCTGATGGCATTTTTATTTAGTAACGGCCGTGTTTACACACTGTAAAAAAATGTGAACTAGTCTCAGGGATTCTGCAGCTTTGTGCGCCCCCACAAAGTGGTATTTCCTATGGCAGCTGACTCCAAAAAGGTCCTGTGTTTCCAACCTCGTTTGCTTAACAGTCTGGAAAGAAATCTGGGAAGTTGAGGATAAATCATCGGCATGAGCTATAGAAGGGAATTTGAAAGCCCAGGCTTGGAGTGGGGACCCCAACTTGCTCTGGCATTGGCTGAATCTTCTTCTGTTCCTTGCTTCTTCCTTCAAAAAAACTTTAGGACTAGCTGAGGCTCTGGTCAGCTGGTGGTCACTTTGGTAGCCTGTGTAATCCCAGGCTCCAACATCAGATGTGTTGATAGTCTTTGAAATGGAGAGGCGATGGCCTCCAGTATTATTAAAGGTCATAAGGCATCTGGTACAAGCTGAAGGGATTTTGTACTGTGAAGGCAAAAGAGCAAAAAGGATGTATACATTTTTAAAGAAGAAAAGAAAAGAAAGAAATTATAGTAAATTTAATGCCTCAGCTTCAACACTGCAGGGAGGGACAGGAAGGTGGGATGTGTGTGTCCAGGCAAAAAAATCCTGATTAAATAAGTCCTGTTGATTCAGAGCCCTTGAAAAGATAATTCCTCATCTGATACAACTGGGCTTTTTTCCCATCCTGACCTGTGTCAGTGAGACTCTGAAAATCCTCATCAGTGGTGGGGGAGAGGAATGGGGCTGCTGGTTTCTTACGTGCTGAAATTGTAATTTAAGAATAAGGGGAGGCTTTAGGGCTGCTAGAAGTTTTCTTGCTTTTCATCTGAGAATAAAGTGCTAAGGCATCCCCCTGCTCAAAGGTAGAAAAACAGTGAGCAGGACTCTCCGCAAACACAATGGCTCTATCTTGCTCTATTATGCCACAAAGGAGTGGCTTGCTTAATCTCTGAAATTAATAGAGCAGAGAGGAAACGGCTCTTAAAGAGATGTGTGTCTGCTTCCTTCCTGTGCATAGCACGGGGAGCCTGGGGCTGTGAGGTAATGTCATTTCACATAACTAGAGGGCTCTTCTTATAAAGGACAATTACAGTAAGTGTAGCGAGTGTGGAATTTTTGACTTTTCAGTGTTGTTTTCCTGATACAGCAGTGGGGATTTTTGTCTAAAACCTGATGTATTATTTTGGTAAAAGATGATGCTGTGAGAGTTTGTCCCACATTTGATTTTCAAGAGATTTTTTTTTTCTGGCCTGCCTCTTGTTTAGTGGTATCGGAGAGAAGCCAGCCTGCTGCTCCATTCCCCATCATGCTTAGTACAATAGTCTAAACGTGTTTCGAGCTGTTGTCCTAGGAGAATGTCAGTTCAACCAGAACTAACGGAGTGTATTCTAGTAGAACAGCTCCTTTTTCACACTGTGTTGGCCCTTTATAGCAGTGTGTTGCTCTTGGTGTGAAGCCAAATTGACTGATAAGCAATGGACTAGATTTTCCTGCATGTGGTCAAGGCTGCTCACATCTACCCAAGCATTTTTAGCATTAGGAAAAGACCTAGCACTGAGAAAACTAAACTCCACCTAGCCATTGTCGCTTCAGAGGGAGTGAGAGAATAGAAAAAATTAGTTTGCCAAGAAGCCTTTAGGATTTTTTAATTGCTTCAGGGAGAAAGATGGAAAGACCAGGAAAAGATACCATAGGGAGGAGGGCTCCTGGGTACCGTGCTGCCTCCAGCCCATTTGACTTGGGAACAGGGGGACGATGCTCAGCATTTTTCAGGAGCTGACTTTAGTTGCATGAAGCTTTGCTCTTCATTTATTCCTTAACTTTTGTTAATAATTTATGTGTGGTATTGCACAGTAAAAAATATCCCTCCAACACTGTGTTTTAAACCACTGTGTAGAGCAGCATAATATAATCCAGCCATGTTGTGTATCTTGTGCATTTATTAAAAAGAAAGGATGCATGAAGTGTTTGTTTTTCGAGTCACAATCAGGGGGAATCTGTAATAAAATGACTATCTATAAAATACAGGACGTTTTGTTCCCTGCTAGCAGCATGATGTATTTTACATACGAACAATAGTAGGTTGCTTTGCAGAAAATGTGTTTTTGATATAAAGATTATCAGTGCTGCCACCCCTCTTCCCTCATTTATTATGGGACTCACCGCAGCAAAATTGCCGAGCTCCAAGTGCTTTTTCAGTTTTCATTCAGCTGCATGATTTGTAATGACTGTGGTGAGCTGGGGAAAGGAGGAAGTTTAAATTTGGGCAGTTGTGCATCTATCCACAGTTAACGAGGCATCTAATTTCTCTGCAAATTCAATACAGCTTTACCACAGTCCTGGCTGTAGCTTCAAGTACGCTGTAGTATTTTTCAATTTGGTTTTGTACCTTTGCTGTTATCTCTGTGTGTTAAGCTCCATCTATTTGTGATTTTATTTATTTGAAATACGAGATAAAGAACTGGCTTTGTATCAGTGCTGCTCACTAATGGCCAAGCAGTCTCAGCAAACCTTTTGACTACCTGACTCCACACTACCTATGGATACTGAAAGGGGTCAGTATTCAGTGGAGATGGTATTGCAGCAGTGCCCTTTTCCTGGCCTTTTGAGGAGTTTTCAGGAGCACCAAGTAGCTACATGCATCTGTCTGAACCGTCACTTTAGCACCCTGGACCAGATCTCCCTTGTGTGTGTCAATAAAGCTTAGCTTCAGGGTTACTGCAAGCTCTTGGGGGCAGGGACCATCTTTTCTTCTGGTTTTGGGCAGGTATCTAGCACCAACGGTTGTGACCCTGTCTGTCTTGCAAGGAATTACTGTGATTCATGTAATGCTAAGAACGGACGGCAGCACAGCACAAGGTGGGATGGCTGCAGTTTAAAATAGAAGATGGCATAATGAAGTTCTTAGGCTGAACGCCAACGTAGAATTAGCATGTAACCTCCCCCTTAGTATTTGCCTGTTAATTGGGTGTCACTGTCTATATTGACATAGTTTTCAGAGATTGTTACAGCAATAGTAACATGATTGAAATGCATTGCATAAAATTATAATATCCATCAAAGTTTTCTCCTGGTGGGGGCTTAGATCATCCAGCCCACAGCTGGGAATGGTATTATTTTACTTGTTCTATTATAGACATCCAGACACATATGCAGGCCTCAGACGCACAAGAATGTGTCTGCAAGGTGAAATAATAAGCATATACTAGACAGTCCACAGGATTATAAGGCTATTTAAATGAGAAGAAGAAGTTGGGGGCAAAGATGAGAAAGAATGGAAATATATGGCTTGTAATTATACCCCCTTTCACCTTCCAGCTAGGACTTCTTAAACCAGATCAGGGCACCGGGCTCTCTCATCTTAGAGGCAGGTCCAAGCATCCTGGAATAGATTGACTAGGAGGATTTCCAGCACATCCTTTCTTTGGACTTTTTTTTTTTTTTGACTATATCGTAATGCAGTGCCTTTCATGAATTTTGATGTCAAGTTTCACCAGCTTGCAGAAAGTTTTCACTTCTGGCTGTTCTCCCAAAAAAAAGACATTGCCCTGAGTTGCTGTTGCTGAGCTTCCCTCTGCGGCTCAAGGCCTTTCTGAAATCCTGTGAGGGTCTGGGGGTCCCATGTGTGTGGGGCTGCCTGTTCTTTATACATCGCAGTGCCTCCCCTTCCCATGGAGTCATTATCTCTCTTTGGGGGCCTCCGTGATGTGAGGGCCCATCAGCTGGCCTGTGATAGCTTTGCCCGTTCATTTTCCTCAGCTGTTTCTCTTCCCCCTCATAACCAGCATGGAGTTAGAGGGAGGCTGGGGCTGGATGCAGACTCTGGGGTCCCGTGCCATACACCACAGGAGTACCAGAAGGCAGGCAATTTGCATTTTAATAACTCCCTCATTATGTATTTGTCTGATTTTGTCAATATTTTGCATTTTTTAACTTTTGCTGACTGTAGATGTTGTGGACTATCAAGTCAATAATTAGATTTGCTGATTTTAAGCACCTCAGTTATAAATCAGGGCAGCCCAGTGCTTTGGCTGGAAAGCAGCTGTCCTGTATGTGGAAGGCAGAAGATCTGAGAAAAGTATTGCATGCAGATTTAGTGTTGTTAGGAATTCCTTCATGAACATACTTAAAATGTGGCAGGTTGATTGTTTTTCAGAAATAAAAATTACCGAAATTAAATCTTCATCGCAGGATGTAGCATCACTGTGCCTGTTAGGTGAGCATGGCTCTTTTCACACCGAGTAGGAGTGCCACAGACTTCACCTTCAGTTTATTCCACCTGTCTAATGAGGTTGGGGTTTTTTTGTTTCACCTAAAGCTTGAGCTAACGGCAAAAACATTAAATGCAAATTGCACCTTCAGGGCCCCCTTTGAATCTCACAGCACAGCTTGCACTGCAGTTGAAGCTAGGTTTATCTCGATTGTTGTCTAAGGCTTTGGAATTATAAATGTTTGTGTTAGACACATACTTTCTCTTCCATGTAGTGCAGTTATTTGTATTGCACATGGGGTTTGAAACGGGTCAGATATGGTGAATGCAGAAACAATAAAATCTCTTTATATGCACAGGTATGCGGATGGTGAGAATAAGCACTGGTATTGTTACAAAAGATGTGGTGATCATTTTATTATAATACTACTTGGTGTGTAGATACACCAAGAAATGCCCACTGGAATCAGCAGGAAAGTTTCCAGTTGTTTCAGCAGCTCAGGTCCCGTTATAAAACAGAACAGAGATTATTCTGAATATGGAATATCTCAAAGACAGACTTCAGAAAGGAGAAGACCAAGTTCTGCTTTTATTTTAAAAATATTACTGACAAGCACTGAGATGCCCAAACAGAAATGTGTTTGGTACATGAGGCAGTGGAGAGCCTAAACCCGATGAGATCTGCAGCTGGCACTGGACTGTGGCAGAATGGGTCCTGGGAGGACATCTGCCCAAAGGAGCACCCAGGAACAAGTGAGCACAGAAAAAGGCAAGTTTTCCTTTAAATTTGTATCTGCAACCAAGAGAAAGTTGTGTGCAGATGTGTTGGAGAGGTAGGCAAAGCAGCATTAGAGGTTGCATTATTTCTCTTACTGTAAATAGCTTTTTGTTCAGCATGGAAAGACAGCAGCTCTTCCTGGGGTTATTTGCTGTTCTTGTATGACTGTTTGATGGTTCAGCTCATTAATGACCAGGTTTCTATTAAAAGTATTTTGTTGTTTGACAGCCATGTGCCTCAGAAGCCAGGAACGTATCATGTGCTGGTGAAGGCTTCTGCCTCTTTCTCATACGGAAATAAACACAAACACATTTTTGAGGGGTAACAAAAATTCCTCCTTGCTCCTGGATTACCCTTAGAGTTAAGCACAAACCATTAGCAAGTAAAGGAAATATACTTGAGGTTAATTCTCCTTCCCTCCCATTCAGTCCATGAGCTTCTATGCATTTTAAAGGGCAAAAAATAAATATTATTCAACCACTTTCAAAACTAATAATGTGACAATGAGAGATCCAGGCCGTGGCAATACAAGAGCTGTCTAGGAATCCCATCGCAGCTCCGTTTTGGCATAATTAAAAGGGCAGTCCTAATGAGCTGGTGGTTTTCAGAGGCACTGCGCAAGAGCTGCCAGAGGCACCTTCCCAGCACAGCCCCGTCCCACTGGGCGCCGCGGCACCTGTGCCGCCCCGGCAGCAGGATGGACTTATCGACGAGCAAAATCTTGTCTTGCACAACCACTTGGTGAACAAGCGTGGCGACACGGCGTCTGGTCAGCTCATGCAGATTTTGCAGGGAATCACTTTTTCTTCTCTGGATTGAAGAATCAGGCCTTGTGCTTTGCTGTCAGTGCCGCTCGCTTGCAGGCGGCCCGATAAGCTCCTTCCCTGCACTTCAGTTTCATGTCCCACATTGTATTGTAAATGAGCAAAGTTTATTTTCAGGGTGTTGCTCATATTGACACTTCTGGCTTAGTGTCTGTCTTGTTACAGAACAGTTTTATCTTGCAAAAATCAGGAAACACCGTGTAAGGGAACATGCTGTGTGCTGCTGGAAAAGAAACTTCCTTAAATCAAAGTCTACCCCTGTGTAACCCCATTTCTTCCACACGTTATTTTTGGTGTCTCGCTGTGTACTAACACAAAGTACTTCAAATTGGGTTCAGTATTCTGAGTTAATTCTTAATTGGTCGTGACCAAATATAATACAGACTTGATCAAAAATGATCAGCAGTACACCTGGCATGATCTGGATCAGTTAGGACCTGTAGGTTCTCCAGTGATATAATGAGGCATGTTTACTTGCAGTAAATAGAAACTACAAAAAGGTAGGACAATTATTGTAAAAAGAAAGGACTAATCCAGGAACACGGAGGGATTTTTTTTTACTGGAGTATTGATAAACTGTGGTGTATTTTTCCTCTAAAGATACACTTGACATTTATCTTTCCCTGTCCACATATAATTAACAGGAAAACAAAAGAAGAAAATTGTATTCAACTTAAGGTGTTTAAGAGGAAAAGAGGGAGAGTTTTATTAGAGAAATATAACCTGTGTCTGATTCCACTTCCTTACTCCTTATGCGTCATTTGCATGTGCATAAAGTGAATATAATATGCTGCCAGGTTAGAAAAGTACTGTTTTGCATCCATTGTCCAAATGATTGCTCAAAGAAGTAAGGTGAAGGACTAGGTCTTCATTGGGCTTCTGCCTTGGATTTTTTAATGGAAGCAAAATTAAGATGACTGTAAAAGGGAGAGGGAGAAATATAACATCTGAAACCTCCTAACTCATGTCTTTAATCATAGTACACCTTTTTTGTGCATCAGCACCTCTCATGTCTGTACAGAGCTCCAGGAATATCAGTTCTTTAGCAGTCTGTACACTGGTACCAGAAGGAGTAAAAAATAGGTCGAGTTTTTAAATTTTTGTTGATCTTACAAAATTCACACAGTTAAAAATGCGCAGTTTGCTTTAGATTTGAGAACAAATAGGTATGAAACAAGGGGTCAGCTTTTTTCATTTAAAAATAATAAATTAGGCAATGGGTTTGGCTTTTTATTTGTTTTTGGCTCCAGATCTGACTCAAATGTTTGTATAAGAAAGCCTGCACTAAAGAGTGCAGGGTCAGGTCTTGGTGTGCTCAGACGTGGCATGGAGGGAAGGGGAAGAATTGCTGCGATACGTAAGGTTGACGTTTCCTGCCCATTTCCTATATAATGTCTGGCAAATCTAGTAACTGAAGCACAGGAAACCAGGTACAGTTTCTCTGCAGTCCCCACAAACAACTTCAATAGGAAATAGCTTTGTTTTGAAGAACTGAAGCTCTCCTCCTTCAAAGCGACCGCAGCAGTGGGACGAGGTGTACTGGCTTGGGTATGCACCGCACCGCGCTGTGGTACCAGTGGCGCTGGTGGGCACTAGGAGGGACTCTACTGAAAATTCAGTTCAGAAGAGAAGTTGGCTCTCTTTTAGGAACTTGGGAATGGGAGACTTGTGAAGTGCGTGTCGATGCTCACAATGCATGCTGGAAATACTGTCAAGGACCAAAGCTAAACTGGCAGGAGTTTTGCATAGCAATAAGGATGGAGGTGAGGAATTGCAGCCCTGGTAAGTGCTTGGAAGCACTCATGTTAGTCCATTTGAAGAACTTGTGTTCCCTTCGACAAAGCAGTATCTGACAGCCTCTGTGCCATGATGAAATTACTCATACCTCAACCACTTCTTAGTGGCTAACCTGTTTTAATCTCCATTACATTTGCAGTCAGTCGGTGCTGCTCAGCTGGAGTTCAGCAACTTCCACCTGAGGGGCTGTCATTTCTTATAAAGGATAGTCATCTTACCACGTCTAAGATGTCCCTGTTCACCACAACTGAATATGCTAAGGGGCCTTTCTGTTGGTGCAATTCAGCTCGAGACTGCTGAGACTACATGGGCACAGCGCACGCAGCGTCCTGCTGAGGTCCCAGCATGGCCCAGCGCAGCGGCATTAACGCAGCGCTCACCCGCGCTAATTAGTCCCAGAGCTACCTCAGTGCAGCCTTGCCTTCAGGATGGCTGAGCCCCAGGGAAGGAAATACGATCTAAAGTGATGAAGGGATCTCAGGCAGCTCTGTTGAACTTAAGTGAACCTCACCTCTTTGGTCTAGGGTTAAACTGGTGCTCCTTCAATTCCCTTAATGCCCTGAAACTTGAAGGTGGACACAACACTGTGTTTAGTGACAGATCAGAGCACTTCCAACAAATCCAGACTTCTGTTCCCAGTTTGCAAGGTCCTTGCAGCTCCCCAGTAACGCTCCATAGTGCCATCCGGACATGACAGTTGTTTCCTGATCGTTACAGCAGTTATATCCTCACTAGGCTGTAACTGTAACTGAAAGAGGAAGTTCCTCCCATTCTTTCAGAAAAAAATGAAGAGCTGCCCACCCTCCAGCTCTGTATTTTAGGAGATTTCATAGTTCTTTCATGTTTGCAGAGTTTGGTGCGAATGGCAGCGTGTGGCTTGCCTGGGCAGTGACTTGCCGTGGGTTGCTATCCAGGCAAGTTGGGTTCTTCCAGCCCCTTCTCCTCGAAGGTGGACAGGGTGTCCCCACGTGCACGTCTGCGGGTGGTTGAGGGCCTTTGGGGAAGGAATGGCTTTATTCTTGACAAATCACTGGATTCAGTGATGGCTGTGATAAGTTAATACAGAAAAAGAGCTTTACCTTCACTTTCCAACACTGGGAGAAAAGCATGTTCTTGAGCTTGAAAACTTTTAGGGGAAGTAGTGTAATTCTTGTGGGTAAACTGAAATGTCATAACTAAAAGGCAAGAACAGTTTTTTTCATCCTAAACTAGGTACATACAGTTTAAGTGTTCTGACCTTTCAAGAATGTGTTTGCTCAACTCCAGACATCGTGTCTGTATTAGAAAATGGAAGGGTAATTTACTGTTGATGTTTGAAAGTATACAGTGAGTTTTCCTGTAATGCCATTGTTTCTTAGTAAAGGCCAACTCTTGCAACCCACAGTTTTCAGTTGAGGAGCCCTTAATAGGATGAGGACCATACCCCAGGATGTCAGCTTCGCATCCTGCGTGGAGGGGAAGCCTCTACTCATTTAAAAATTAAGTCCTGTAAGAAAGGGCTCAGAAAAAACCCAAAGTGCCTGCATTTTTTTTTCTTCTTAACCTGATGCTTATGTTACATAATTTGAACACTTCGAATGAATAACTGTGATACTCTTGATTGAACACATGCTATGCTTAAAAGGAAAAAAGAACTCTGACCAGAAAAAAAAAAAAAAAAGAAAGAAAAACCGCAGATGTGTATTGTAGACATAATGCACAGTACTTGGTGCTGTGTCCTGTGCATCTCGGCCTCGCCCTGGTGCTGCTGCAGAGCCCAGGGACACCTGCCCAGCCCTGATGCTCTTTCCCCCGTTCTCACACCTCCCAGACATACAGCCATACCTGTGGTAGGGTAGAAGAAGCTAATGAACAGTTTGTTTGGAAAGTCCCATTATCATTTAAAGATTTTTAATGACAGAGTGTTTGATAGCAGGTAGTAATGGGAGAGAAGATAAGTGTAAATGGGGAAATGAGGAGCCCATTTATGAAGCACTCACAAGGTCTAAGGGTTTTCAGGTTATCTTGTCCCCTTGAAATTAAATTGGAGCCAAGTGTCTAGGCTCATCTGCAGACCTCAGCTAAGGCACTTAATGAAAAAATGGTTCCTTTACATAATTCCCTTCCCTTCACCATTAATGGGATGTATGGGATTCCATCAGTACTTCCTCTGTAAATCAAGATATTGGAGACTATCTCCATATCCAGCTCTAGCTTGGTGTAGAAAGCATTTCAGAAAAGCTTCAGAGGTCAGTCATCTGATTAATAGTGCTATTCCCACGATGAGTTTTTTCACTCTCTGTTGTAAACGGGTAGTTTTGAAATGCCTCATACAGATAACTCTGAAAACATTTCCTACGCACTCAGACTTGACCCAGCTGCTATAGCTGTGTGTTGGAACTGGTGGTGCTGCAGCCCTTTTCAAAAGTTCCTCTAGAGGATGAAGGAGCAAGCTTGGGGCTATGCCCCAGCCATCCAGGAGGCTTCTGCAAGATAGTCCCACTACAGTCAGCAGGGAGTTTTCCAGCTCTGTTTTTTTGTCCCGTAGTACATCTCCTTCCCAGAGTTTTACAGAGACCAGGACCACGTAAAGTATTCCCGAACCGAGCAGCATGCTTCATTCTGTGTATTCAAAACTACCTCCTCTGTTATGACAGATAACTGCAGTCTGGCTACAAAATCTGTAACAGGGATTGGTAACCCTCCAGGATGATACTTGGCACTCAAGAGCTAACACATGTTTTTGTTACATGAGCATGAGTCTAATAAAATGGCTCACTGGTTTAATATGCCTCTTTGTAAAAACAAGACAGAGTTGGATTTAGAAATTGTGATGATTTGGCAAGTTCAATTATTAACTTCTCTTGCAGGGTTAAGCTTTGACCAGAAATTTGCCATGAACCCATGGGCACATCCTGCTAGGAAACAACATGCAGAAATCCTTCACTGTCCTCTTTGATTTATCTGCACAGTGCACACTTGGAGTGTAGAGCTGTATTTTCCCTGGAGGAAGTCACAGCAACCTCCATCACCACTCCAGAGCAGAATGCTCTAATGTTTTAATGTTTTAGTACTTTGATATAGTTCTGCTCTGCTCAGGACAATACATCTAAGGAAACTTCGGCAGGTCCTGTTGTATAGCCTGCTTTCACCATGTTTTGGGAGAAAAGTTGAATGTGGTGAGAAGCCCAAGCTATGTTAGCTATGCAGTGTCCTGTGGGATTGTTTCTGAACACAGCAGCTAAAGATAGAAGTGCACCATAGAGATGCTAAAAATACTGTCCAACTCTACGGTGGTTGTTTAGCATTTGGAGCGCTATAGTTGGCCTTACACAGACAAAGAGAAGATGCAGTTTTGCAATTTGAATATGCAAATGAAATCCTGATCTTGCAAATGTGCAATCATATGCTCAAATCTAAAAAGACTGCTTGTATTCCTGAAGTTAAGCCTTGGCAAGATTAAGAGTTTAATCAGTCAAATACAGTGTCATCAGAAGTTAGTGTGATTGCATGGCAATGTGGAGGAGACTTTATTTCAAAAAATAAGAAAAAAAAAATCATGTTTCGTGATTAAGATCAGATTTTACATTTCACATGTTGATACTTGGAACAGTGTTGTCTGATAAATCGTCTCTTATTAACGCAGTAGGTTGCAAATAGTTTCTTCTTTACATTTATATGCATGATTTAGTAAACAGTATTTTAATATCAGTGGGAACACATGCTATGCTTCATGGCTTTCAACTGTGTGACCTTTAAAGGCAGAACAAAGGCTTAGAAATTAGAGTTTACATAAAACTGAGAAGTGTAGAAAGCCTGAAAGGCTGTGTAATTCACTTCTGCAGCAAGAACACCATTTCCTCTAACATTGTTTGTACAAGTCAGCATTTATGTTGTCAATTTACAGTGATGAATGTGTGATTAACATTGCTTCTAGGACAGAGGGGAACTGGTATCTATAGCAAGTCAAGAGGTTCTTTGGTTAAAAACTGCGTAACTTAAGCATTGAATTTTCTCTTGGGGAGAATTTCTCCAAATCTTGTGTATTTTTAATTCACTCCTTTAATCAATGAGTAATGAAAGAGCAAAGAGTGAAATCCCATCCCTGCTGAAGTCAGTGTCCCAAAATATTTATTTCATTGAGGCCAGGATTTCTACGTCTTTATACGGGATGAGGATTTCAGGAGTGGGGTGATGGTCTATGGTTTTGGGTTTTCAGTACCACTCTTGCAGAATCCCTTTAATGGTCCCCGGGTAAGTAACAGATCCTGTTCAAAGAGTTGTAGGAGCCAGAGCTTCATGCTGGTCCGGTTGTCAATCTGGTCCATGAGGAAGGAAGCCTGCAAATAATGTGTTGCCAGTGAACTGTGTTCCTATTCCAGTTAATGCATGCTGAGAGTTGTGGAGTTGCTTGTGTAGGTAAAGATGAGAGTGGTAGGATAAAATGAAGTAGTCAGAAACAAATTTAATATTCAGTACCAGTCTCTTCTGCTTTACAAAAGATTTCTGCTTCTGGCTAAGACTTCTCTCTACACACATGTTCAGTGAGAGACTCAGTAGATCTTTTTACTCTAAGTGAGTCTTGGTTTTATGGTTCTGTATTAATCAATATCCTGTTTATTGTTTCATTTCTTGAAGGGCAGAGGAACATCCAGGAGGCTAACAAAGGCCCTTGTGAATGTGTAGGAGGGGAGCCGTGCAGGACATTTCCTTTCCTTGCCCGTTTGTTCCATCCTCCTTAGAGTTGTGTTCCAGTTTCTGCCACCACTTAGGAGAAACTTCAAACTGCCCTTGTAAATGTTTTGTCCCCTGCCAAGCCTAGAGAAGAGCTCTGGATGCGGTACTGCATTGTTTTCCGGCACAGAAAGTAACCAGAAGGCTACTCATGAGTCAGACGTATGTGGGCACAGTGCTAGCGTTCAGGTGCAGCCACACAGGTGAGGTTAGAGCTGTTATTCTTTGCAGGAGTGTGAGTACTTCAGCTGTTGAAACAAAAAGGCCTTTTTTTTTTCAGACTGAAATCCCACTGTTTCTTATTGTTCTGAGAATTTGAGAGCTTGTTGGCCCCAGGTTTGACCTAATTGAAGGTTTTGCCTCCAGGCTGTTAATTCCCCAACCATATCTTTTGACAAAATGGAAACCTGTAGTTTGATAAAATTGCAGGAGCAAGTCTTCTGGGATTTTTAAAAATAATGCAATATGTAGTGGAAAAGAAGTGTCAGACTGGGTTTTAACTGGTTATGTAGTAAACGGTAAACCTATCTCATTATTTAGGAACATAGGAAGCCTGTTCCTTATACCTAGCTCCTGTTAACCTGTGGTCATTGCATAACACTGCCAGTCGTTAGGGCCTCAAAAAAGGAGAGACAAAAGTGTCTTTGAAATCCCTGTAGATCCAAGTAGCAAAACCATCATTTTTTGTTCAGTGGAGAGGATCTGCAATTCTTCAGCCTAGCTATTGCTGTGAGAAATTAATGTAGTCTACAAAATTACTGGAAAGTGTTCCACAGGACTTTGAAATTAACGGACTATAAAAAAAGATATAAAACAATACTGCTGGTATTAAAACTGAGGTAAGATGAGGTAATACTGATGGAAAGGTGTTGAGTCTAAGATTGATCTTGATTTAAGGCCAGATATGAAAGAAATGCTCTTGTACTACAGCTTAAAAACCGAGAGGCAGAGAACTTGTTCTGTCTTCAGCTGTCTAGTTAATAACACTTGTCATTAAACGGAATGTGGAAGTTACAGCCAAACAATATGCGTGATGTGATTGCTGTAAGTCTTTAGATGACTAATTAAGAGGCATCTGTACAGAGATCTCCTGCTAGCAGTACAACACAGGAGCAAACAGTAGTCCTGTTCCTCCAGATCCATTTGTCAACAGCAATTTTTCTCCTGGAAAAATTTCCATTTTAACAGTGCCGTTAATACCAAAAGCAGATGAATTGCTAAGGAAAGACAAGATGGGAAGGCTCTGAACATTTGTTTTGATAGGGCAGATCTCTGTTGGTGCCTTCTAGATGAGACTGGTGATTCTGTCTGACCTGAAAAGTAGCAAAGCCACTGGTTTGGGGTTTTTTCTTATTTTCTTTTCTTTACAGTGAGTGTTACTTGGTCTCTTGCATGCGGCTGGCTTGTGTGGGATGGTCAGATAGGTATATTCTTGGCTATCTTTTTTTCTCCTTGGAACTGATCCTACATTGATATCTGCACACAGAAATTCATGATATTGTCTGTAATTTCACACGCGGGTAATTAGAAAAACCTTGTTCACAAGCTCACTGCCTGTAAGATGTTCTAGTTTAAAGCAGGATATAGATGACATATATTTCTGTCATTATGAACGTAACTGCAGTCACACAAATTGGCACAAGAAAATCGTATCTGTCATATTTCCTTCCCCTTAATTTTTGGTTGAGATTTAGAGAAAAAAAGCTAATACCTTAGGCTCTTGGTAGTCCAGGTTGAATTTCCTGTTAGTGTCTGTGGTTTTAAGCTTATTGTAAGATCACGTCTTTCCGCTTTTGTGTAGTCATGATGTTTTGGATTTTTGTGCTTACCAGCTAAATGGTGCAGTTCTGAGTATTTGCTGCCCGGATTACTTCCTATAATGCATGGTGACTCTTGGGGAAGAAGGCCGTGTAAACAAAAGAAAGTGCCAGGTTGGCAGTCACCATTTAAAAGTTCACATATATTCAGCAGTCAGCCAGGAGACCTGTTGTATTGCAGCAATGTAACAGGGAAGGGGAATTGATTGTCACTCTGGAGCAACATTCCAAGGAAGCAAAGCCTCTTGCTGGGGGCTCCAGCAACGTACATGAGGTGTGTCTGTCAGCCCCGATACAGGCAGGAGATCAACTCTCTGTTAGTTCCTGTATTTTTGCACTCACAGCAGGGAGCACTGCCACCTTTATTAGGCGAAAGCACACGCCTTGTTTTCTTCTTTCTCTTTTAACACAGCTTGAGGTTCCTGATTTACTGAGGGAATAACTGGAGAAGATCACAATGAGTGGTGACAGTAATGGGACAGAGGATCACAGCACACTCCCATCAAGTCCACTGATGTTTGTTGTACTGATGGGAGATTGAATGCTACAAATGTAGCAGTGGTGTTTAGGAGTCATTTTACATGTGCATAGCCTAAGTAGCAACTTCCAATCTATGTTAATATACTTAAGGACAGCAGATTTAATATTGCCACTGTAAATTATAAATTGGGAAAAACTGTAGTTCCAGGTAAAAATAATCTACATAATATATATAAGCTAGCCAATAACTAACATCCTTCCATGGTTAAAATGACTGCTTGCATCCCCAGTTCCTCTTTCTGCATCCTCCCTTCCAGTTGCCTGTTTCCATGAGCGTGATGAATAGAAGGAAATCCACCCCGTTAATTTTCCCTGTTCATAATCCTTTCTCCACTACCACACCTCATTACAAATGGATCTGCCACCTTTCCAGCCTACAAATACCCGACAGACCCCGAAGCAAACTCCACTCTAGTATTACTTAGCTGAGGAGTTGGGGTATTGCTATTTTTAAGCATAGTGAAACACGTCTCTGGTAGCTTGGAATCGCAGTGTGATCTCTTTCCTGACAATGTGAAGTGACAACTTTACGTCCGTCCATGCTGAAATCACTGGAAATCAGAAGGGTCAAACAGCCTAAAGCAGTAGGAAGAATGTGGTTTTAGTTTATGTTTAATCTTAGTATGGAGAAAGTGTATGGTAGTTTTAATTGCTTGAACCTCTTTGAGCTTTCCTTGTAGGCTGAGATGTGACTTTGCTAAAGCATAGTTTATGTTCCTCATAGTTATGGACTGCTGTGGCTACTCACTGGTCAGCAAGAGGCATTTTTTCTTGGATTCCGATATATGATGTGAGTTTCTGTTACTAAACTGCAGCCAGCATGCACAAATGGAAACTTGCAGATGTGCTAATTGCACTAATGCAGTGCCAGGTTCTGCTCTAGTCAAATGGGATCTTTGCCCATGAGCATCTGGGTTTTGTTGCTCATGTGCAAGCCACAGTGCTACTGGAGGCAGCATGTCTGATAGTTCAAGTGGGGCTGCATGTAACTGCTGCAATTTAAAAGGTAATATTATATCAGATCCACTTTGCAGCCTTCAAACACACAGTCAAATTCTCACCTTTTTTTCATTATCTGTCCTTTAAGTTTAGCAGGACATTAAAATCTATCTAGAGCATGGATAAATGAGCGATAGCACAAAGCTTTCCAAATTGTCTATTTAAGGCACAGGAGAAAAATTTGTGATGTTTTCATGTTTTATATGGAAAATTGCCAGTTTCATTTTCTCATTACATGACTGTTTTTGTCAGAACAGATAGAAACATTTTGGGCTGATGGGCAGATAGCTCTCGCTGAAGCTTGTTGAAGACACAGAGACTGAAGTCTTGATCGCTGGATGCTGCAAACAGTTTGCCTCTGGCAAATACATACTTCCAGTTTTGGCAGTGTCTAGTGTTTGAAAGAGACTGAGAGTGAGAGATCCTCTGGTCAGTTCAGTTGAGCAGACCTTAGACTCAGGTTTTATACTTTGCAGAGGGAAAAAAAAGTGCAATATACCTTGAAAAAATGCTGGAAAAAAGACTTCTACCCATCTCAGGCTGCTGCATTGCGCAGCTCTTCCACCAAAATTAAACATGCTCTCTCTGTCAAAATAATTCAGATATGCCAGATCTTAGCAGCCTGTTGGTGACTTGGATTCCCCAGGTTTCTGAAGCACCAGGATCTTGCTCTGAGAGGCTTTGTGCAAACCTGCCACAATACGAGCAAATCCCATTATCTGTGGTGAGACGGATATTTTTCCCAACTGCCCTGTCTCCTTTTACCATCATTTCTCTCTTTTCTCCAGTCAAACAGAAAAGCCAACACCTGGGATTTCCCAAGAATTACAAGGGTCTTGAGATTCCCAGTGAAAGACGGTTATCTGACTCCCATTCTGGATATCCCAGTCATGGATCCATAGATTTCATGCTATTTTAAATCAAGAGAGTCTCCACTCTGATGGTGTGTGCTGGAGACAGGGGGAAGTGGCCCAGCTGCCCAAGTAGAACGCAGTGCAGACTCTACAGACATCGCGGCAGTGTCTCATCAGGCTCAGTTCTCACTTGAAGAAGCTGCGTAGGTGTGGGAATCGCTGCTGTAGGTTGGATCTCTCAATGGCAGTGAGTGGGGTGGGGTGGTTGCAGATCAATAATCAGCACCCTGCGGTTGCTGTAAATCAAGGCTTGAATCTCTGACAGGCTGCAGAAGCCAGGAAGAGGCACAGAAATACCTCGCTTAACGTTTTTCCTCTCTCTCATTTCTGCATTATGTTGACCTAAACAGGAATCTCTGGTTAGATTTGGCTTATTTCTGGCAGAAGGAGGATCTTTGCAAGGCGGGAGAAACAAGGCTCTCCCGGGCGAGCTGCAGTGGCTCTTTCCTCCCAGTTACCGTGCAGGCGAAGGAGCAAGTGACGGGTGGAGAATTAACAGGGGCTGGCAGCAGGGCCATGGGGCAGCCTGGATCACATGGAGAGCTGGAGTGGCAACTGCGGACAGCTGATGTATTAAAGAAGGGAGGAAGGCTGAGTGACAGCAAAGCAAGGAGCCAGTCCAGAGGTGCCTGTTCAGATGGTTATTAAAATCCAATGGAACCACCACAGTTTATATTTATTAATAATTCAGTTTTTGCTACTTTCAGCCTTCCTTTCTCCCTTCATTGAGAAATAGTAAGTTACTCAAGGCCCGCACCGCATCCTGAGTTTGTAAAGTGCCTGCACAAAAAGTCACCTGAGTGGGCAACTTCAAAGGGCTCAGTCTAGGAGAGGGTGCAGCCAAGGACTAGTTTTGCTTACTGAGTCCATCTTCTTCCTTGCACAAGAGAAGCCTGTGGAGCACTCTGCCCACACACAGGGAATTGGTGCTGGGCGAAGAGGTAGCGTGTGACAAATTAGATGTTTGTAACCACAGCTGTATAACTTCCTTGGATGGATCAGGGTAAACAGTTATTATTTATTCTTGTTATACTGCCATTATGAGCTAGCAGCGCTACTTGTTTGTAACTTGGGTCTTTCCCAGAAAGACAGCCTGTTGGTTTTGAGAGAACAGTAGTGCTGGGATCATGGCACTCTCACTTCTAAAAGCAAACCTGAGAGAATGAAGAACTCATAATTGGACATCACCCAAATTGGAGGGCCTGCCTTTGTTTCCCAGGTATTCCCAAACAGAAGTTAGCCTGTGCATGCTAATGCATTTTAATGAATTTTGACAAGGTCGCAAGAGCCTTTTTGTTGCTTGTCTGCTTTGTCCTTGCTTACACATATGAATGAAGCTTTCCTGTACGTAGCCATAGACAGCCTCCAGCCAGCTTAAATACGTGTGTGTGTGTGTGTGTGCGCGCGCGCGCGCGCGTTATGTGTTTCTAAAATACTTCTATTTGCTTCTCAGGTATTCAGTTTGAAGCAGAGCTGCCCAACATACTAATCAGCAGAGGGGAAGAACATATTTTGGTGCTTTTCTTGTTTCTGTTGAAGCCCTCTCAAAGAAGAGGAGAAGGAGTTGGAATAAATCAGCTCCTTCCTGGAGAATCTGGGGCCAGATGAAGGAAACGGGCAGTAAAAATGTATTTAGTAAGGGAAGGGTCTAGAAAAGGATAGATAGGCTTTAAAGAGATCATATTGAGAAGTCTGAGAGTACTGGATGAATGATCTGCAACAAGCAGCTTCTTGAATTAGTTAGGACAGGAGCTCCTGGTCCTAAAAGCTGTAGTGGCTCAGTGATGATCTGCCACTGTTGTTGTTGGCGTGTCCAAGTCAGGCAGTGTCCCTGTAATACGACACTGCATTACTGTCCCTTGCACTGGTCAGGGCTGCCACAGTGTCACGTTCATGGAGAGCAGTCACTGGGAGCTGAGGAGAATGCTGGCTCCTCACAGCCAGCACCAGCACCGAGCATGCTGTGCGGGAGTAACCACCACCTGTGTTTCTGTGGGGAGTACCGAAACGAACCTCCCAGCTAGCCCGTCCAGCCCAGGAAGGGACTTGTGTATGTAGCTGATACTTCATACTCAAGTGCCTGGTGAAATACTGTCATCTATGTTTTTCATTTGTGATGTGCTCCATGCAAAGGGCTGATGGTACCCAGGTGTCACTTCTGACCAAAATTATTCTATGATACATTTAGTTGCTTTTGGGGCTGTAGCCAAATCTATCTTAAGCAAAAGCAATGCTACTTAATTGTGTGGAGTTACACCTGCCTGTGCTGGGGGAAATTGGTCTTCTGGATTTTATGGTCCTTGTGCAAATATTCACCTGTGAAACAGGAGTCTTGCTTTTCACGAGAACATGACACCCAGCTAATTTCACTGCTTCTTTTACATCGAGGCTTCTCACAAGGGCTAAGCAACAGCACCCTATTTAAAAATCCTGTCTCTGTTTTGGAATGCCCATGCCATCTGAAAGCTATGGCCTTATTTTATCTGTTTGTAACTAGTAATAGTCTTGGGGAAATGGAGCTTTGTTTTCCCATCACATTTACTCCCCAGTGCAACAGTGAAAAAACTATTTTTCAAAGTGTTTAGAAAGCCCAAATTTTTCCCCAGTAACTCAGAGCATAGGAATGTCCTATGGCAAAAGAAGCACTGGCAAGGACATGCATGCCAGCATGTCAGCTGGCCAAGTATGGGAGATCCCCCACCACTTCCTGCCTGAAGGTTCCCAGGGTGCAACTTGGGAACACACTGTGTTTATTTTGGATGTATGAAGCCCCTGTAAATATTCTCTATACATGTCTGGGTTTAAATATATGTAGTTATGCTCTACCAACATGTTTCAGCCTACACAGGGCAACATCTGTTGAAACATGCAACTCTGGCTTAGTTTTAGCAAAGAAAATGAAGGAAAACAATTTCATCCATCATTAGACCAACACTTGGGAGAAGATTTAGGCCTTGTTCCATTTCCTAAAGCTAAGCAAATTTTGGCCTCATCAGCCCAGAGGAATAATCAAATCACTGATGCTTCAGCTGTCTCTGGCTGTGATGTAAAGGCAGTCTCTCGCAGAGCAAGGATTCAAAGCCTGCGTAGCACTGCTGACCAGAGAGGGCTCTCAGGTAACCAGTGAATGGTTCGGCATCGGTTCTCGCTTGCCAATGGTTTTTTGAGTGCAACCACTGTTAAAGCAATGCAACTGCAGGTCACAGGAGAGAAGCACTGATTGCTCTAGTAAGGGATAACTCATAGAGCGTAAAGGGAGAATATCCATGTGAAAAGATCTCTTTGCCACAGTGCCATTCAAAACTGCTGTGTCTTTTGATGAAGGGTAGGTGAACTCCTAAAACCTGAAAAGCAGCTCTCCATAGTATACAGACCTGCTTTTCCATCTGCCATGATGACAGTGTACAATTAACTTGTATCCTCTCACTCTCCTCCAAATGTCTCTGTAAGCTGTATGCTAGCATGGCAGGGTACGATACTAATCCTAAACTGCATCTGTAGCCTAAGCAGCTGTAGGCACAAATCTGCAGTCTTCTCTTTGCCCACCAATTTAGAAATAAGTAATGAGAGAGCATTTGTGTGAATCCAGCTGAGCGAGCCACCGGGCATCTCTCCCATGTTCCCAGGTCAGAACAATGCACTTTTGTGGTCGATTGCCTGAAGACAGGCTGAATTTATGGGTGGACGTTGGCCATTTGCACAATGACCTTCACGTGCATATTGTGGAAGGAGCCACACAAGATGTGCCCACCTTGTGCCCTGTAGCCCCTGCAGCCCCTGCACACCCTACGGTATTAGTCCTGTGACACTCTTGTCTCAGAGCACCAAAGTTGCTGGCCATTGTGTAGTGACTCTTAGGCAAAACTGTGATGTGCTTAATAATTAGTGTAAAATTTAGAAGGTCGTCATACCCACCAGAGCCCTGGAGTGGATCTGGTTACACTGAGGTTAGGTGGTGGGGCTTTTTTTGGTGGTATGAGCTGTTAGTAGATGTGAATTTTTTTCATGGTACTAGATGACTGGCAGCGCTTGCAGTCGTCACCCAGAGCTGGAAGAGGCTTTACTGTGAGCCGGCTTGGAGGAACAGTGACTTTCTATGATTTTCCCATTGCTGATGAAATACTTTTCTAAATGCTACCTCCCTTTATTGATAAACAAGGACATAATGCTTATTTCTCTTAACTTGAAGCAGCAATGTTAATGTCTGATTAATCCTACGACATGCAGGTCATGCTTGTTAAAATTGAAAGCCACAGATTATATTTGGAAGAGATTGCCATATCGCACTGAATTAGTATTAGAACTGTTGTTTTCAGTTTCACTTCCTTTATATGTACAAGGCAGGTTTTCTTCCCTAAGATTTGTGGATTTACAACTCTACCGTTTCTGTTAGACCAAGATATTTATACAATTGTATTTTGAAAACACTTCTGTTTTTATGAATGAGTTTCAAAAGAACAAAGACCATACGGCCTTACGCTTAGAGGAATAAACAAAAATTAAGAGGTTTAGCTGTTGCTTACCGTTTCTGAAATCTATAACATCTGTGATTAGGACTCTTGAAAGTCTGCTTAGAGAGATAGTTGAGAATTTGTTCTGTTTTGGTTTGTTTAGAAAGTATGCCCGTTATTTCAGATGTTCTGCCTATAAAGAATGTAAAACAATTTAGTTGTCTCAGATCTGAATTTAATCTGAGTCACTGGCAGAAGGTCACTAAATTCAGTCCAGGGTTTCATTCAGATCTGCCATTTAGACCTAAAAAATGTTACCATAAAAATGTTGGCATGTTTGTTATGCAGGGAGTATAATGTCTTAATTGAAATGGTACCAGAAACTATTTAAAAAACTTCTATTACAGTTCACATGACAGACAGTATTTTATAGCTCCAACATCTGTTTTAAGGCCAACATGTGAGATTTAGCCTTTGTCTGACTGTAACTCTCTTGATTTCAGTGAAGTTGTACCCACTTAAATCCTGATTGAATTTGTCTCACATGAGTGGTTCTTTAATTGTACGATTTAATTTTCTTTATCTCCACGCCAGTGTTACAGTATGGAGTTTCAGTCATGTTAGAATAAGGTCAATAACAGATCCTTTCTTCTTCCTTTTTATTTTCACAGTTACAGGGATCTATTAAAAGAAAACTGGAAGATGATAGCTCTCCTGCCTCCAGTGGCATGCCTGATGTCATTTTCCCAAACGACAGTAAAAGACTTTGTCTTGATGATGTAAATCTTGCCATGGGCCAAGGTGCCAATCCCAGCGTGGCGTGTCCAGAAATGCAAAGTTCTCCATTCTCCACCAGTCACAGTGCTTCTTCCCTGGGAGTTGCAGGTCACTCAGTGCTCCTTGAAAACAATCACATGAATGGCGGTGGGATTGGTTCCCCATTTTCAGTGCCACCCAACACAGAAATAAATCAGAAGGGGTCAATAGGAGGGCAAAACAATAACATTGTCCACTATGATGAGAAAGGAAACAGCTTACAGTCTGTGGACCAAGAGCTGCAAGATCTATTGGAAGAGCTGACAAAAATGCCTGATCCTTCTCCCAATGACCTGGATCTAGAGAAGATTTTGTGCAGCAAGGCTGAAGAGCCACTTGGGCTGAGTCATGCTCAACCAAGCATAAGTACCACTCCAAAGTCCTCCCCACAGACTTCCCACTTGGACAACCATGTTACTAACAAAGATTTTTCTCCGGGCTGCAATCCAACCAGTGGAGGATCCCCTCAGATGAGACCATCATCTGCTGGAGCTAACTTCCAAGTTCCTCCCTCAAACAAAGCTGCTGCATCGCCCATCTCTACAGCAGCTCAGAGCAAGAACCAGCCACCACCTATGCTTCCAGTACCCTTACCCAACATACCTGGTTCCAACTGGCATGCTCAGCAGCTAAAGCAGCTGGCAGCTAGCAAGCAGGTGTCTAGTACTAAGCAGCAAGTACAGACTCCCAGCTGGCCCACTATGTCTCCTCCTGGTCTCTCTCCACCTTACAGGACAGGATCTTCCCCACACCATCAACCTTTCAGTCCTCAAAATGTTATGGTGTCTGGCATGCCTGCTAATAATTTACCAGGAAACAACATTCAGAGTCCTCAAAGCACTCTGCTTTCAAGCATGACTTCCAGCAGCACCCCATCCAGTGGCCCCTCTCCTCCTTACGGGTCTGAGAAGCTCTCCAGCCCAGCTCTGAACCAGCAGCCCTTCAGCCCGCAGAGCTCCATGCTGCCCACCCTGGCAGCAGGCAGCTTACCAACCAACAACATTAAAAGTCCGCAGAACAACTTGGTTGCCAGCATGGCCTCCACAAATACTGGACCTTCTCCACCCTACAGGCCCGAAAAGCTGTCAAGCCCAGCTCTGCATCAGCAGCCCTTCAGTCCTCAAGGTACATTAATGTCTAACATCACTCCCACCAGCAACCCCACAAATATGCAGAGCTCGCTTTTTAAATCAATGACTACAAACCAGTCCAAAAATATGAACTTAATTATGCAGCAGCCATCCAGTAGCTTACAGCCAGGTCTGGTGAATGAGAACCCTGTTAGCCAAGAGCAGTTTTCTTTCAATAACACCAAACCACTGTCTCACTTTGCCTCAGAGTCAGCTACTCAAAAGATGTCACCTCTGACAACAGGACAAGGGCAGCAGTCCCTCATTCACTATCTCCAGCAGCAGCAGCAGCAGCAGCAGCAGTCAGCTCCCGCCACGCAGCAGTCCCAGCAGGCTAACAACAGCCAGTTCCTCCAGCAGCAGTTTCGGCAGCTGATACAGCCGCATCGGATGCAGAGACACATGCAGCCTGCCACACTGCCACCTCAAAGCAGACAGGTGAGAATGTCTCTTCTGTCTTACAGGGTTTATGTGAAAATATTGACTGTTTTCTTTTATTATTTTTACTTTGTGTTTCAAATGTGATGTAACTAAACTTCTGGGCTGTGCACAGTGTGCACATGGACATGGCAATAACAACATTCTGGCGTTGTGAGAGTAACTTTATTTCTTCTTCTGAAATGTACTGTAATTCCACCATGCATTGGCTTTGCTAGCCCAGTGAAGAACTTTGTGCTATTAGGCAAAACACATTTCATACCACCAAAATAAATTGTTTTATATGTACAGGTGATATTCTCACTTAGCTTATATTGTAAGCTGTAGGATGTTCCCATAACATGTTTCCCATCATCCTTTTAGTAGGCTTTTATTTTTTTCTTGGTGCCCTTCAATAAATTAACCTCTGTGTTATGCTTCTGAGGCTAGGAAAGATCGGGTGGGGTAAGAACTGAAGTTAAAATATGACTCCTTCATGGACAGCAGGTCAAACAGTACAGCTCCCGAACAGCAAAGAAGCAGACTTGAAATACCTGTTACTAGCATGTGCCAGAAGCAGTGCCCTGCTTTGGATGAGGGCCATTCCCCACCCTTTGTTGATCTGCGATACCAACCAAAAATGCAGCTGGCAGGAGTGAGACACAGCTCTGATTTCTCTCCAGCAACCTTCTCCCTGAGACTCAAGGAGAGGTGCAAAGCACTATCTGCTGCTACCCCAGACAAGAGAGACTTACTGTGAATGGGGACTTCAGAGCAAGGAAGGGCTCGGGACTGGTCTGAGAGCAGCCTGGGTGTAAGGAATAAATAACTGTCTTTTTGTTAGGAAGAATAGTAGGAAACATTGAACCTCACCACCAAAGCTATGTACCTTGCTAGGCTGAACTGACACTTTGGAAGCAGAATCCTTCAAGCCGCTTAGCTGAGCACACAGGCACTCCATCAGCTCCTCATGAAGGATTGGAACACTTTTCACCCAGCAAAACAGAGACTGATCCCTGAAGCTCCGCTAGGATCTGCTCAAGAGCATGGTGCTTAGCTGGGGAATACACTCCAGAGCCTGGGTTTCTTTGCTCTTCTTCCCTGCTGAGTGACTCGTTCTTATAGAGGTAGATTTTTCAATGTATGTGGCTTGGTTTAACCTTGTCCTATAATAGCAATGAGAAATAAGGGGATAGTTACTAAAAGTCAGCTTCTTAGTGGTAAATCAATGAGGTGCATTTCCACTGTGCCACTTTAGGACTGACTCACTCTTTTCCAAGCTGTGCATGCTCTGTACTCCTCTGCTTCAACACAGCAGCTTAAAAGAGACAGCTGGGAAGGCCTGGTGACACGCTGAATTTTCTTATCCAAATAAAAAGCATAGAACAGTATGGCATATATAGTTTACTTTAAAGGGTTATCAATGTAAGGCCCCTAATTCACCAAAGGCCTGAAGCAATTCTGTTGCTTGAAGCACTTGAGGAACCTGTTTGTGTTCAGTGGGACCTGAACGAAGCACAAAGTAGAGGGTCTTGCTGGCTTGGGATCTAGGAGTATGGATGGACATATGATTGAAAGTGAGTAAGTTGCTGCAGCTTTATGAATTACTGCCCATCAGCAGGTTTATTCTGGAGGCAGTGTGGGTGAAGAATATATTCATGGTGTTTCACTGTGTCTCAGATGATGGCTAGTAAGTTGTTAACTGCAGTAACATGATTGCTTTTGATCATATGTCCGTAACCTTTGAGCATTTTTTTTTTTTCTGGCTCCACCACTGGGTGTGTGGAATTGCCACGTCCCTGTTGGATTCCTGAGGTTTCCTGTGCCCTAGTTTTCCCTACTTTGCATTTTTGTCTTACACCTCTGAACCCCCTACATTATTGATTAGCCAAAAAAAAAAAAAAAAAAAAAAAAAAAAAAAAACTTTAATTGACCAAAATGGTCCCTCTTCCAGAAAACTTTCCTAGTGCTCTGCCTGTGCTGCATTTTTAGCTGATTCTCACCGTCAGAGAGAGAGTTGTTGTAATTTGGTGGCTATCACTAAAGATCAAGGACAGTTAAGACAATGATTGCGTTTTACATTTTCAGACTAGTTAGGTAATCTTATGGTGCCTCCCTCATTTTACAAGTAAGACATATTACAATAATTATACACCAGATGACAGTGCTTCAGTTTTACTGTCTGTTGAGCTGCCGAAGAAAAATGGTGGATGTTCAGGAATAGAACTTTTTGTTAGGTTTTGATAACTTTACTGCAAATCTCATAGAAGAAAATGGAACCTGTGTGCTGAATTAAAAGAGAAATGACACAGAGAAATTAATCTAGGTAGGAAACCTTAAAATTCTGGGATACTTGCTCAGTTTCTTTGAATCTAGATGTAGATTTGTTATTTCTCTGCAATGGATTTCTTATTTACATTGAGACCCTGATACTGAAATTTTGGACCTGACTTGCTATGTACCAATTTTACTCCATTATAGTGAAATCGCTCCAGTGACTCTGGTTTTGATTTCCAGCAGTGTACCTGGAGCTGAATTTGAGCTTTGCAGAATTCTCTCCTGAGGCAGGTGATGAATAGGACTTTTCAAGCATAGAGCAGTTGTTTCATTAAAAGGCAAAATGTTAACGATTCAGAAGACAAGGGAGACAACTTCTGCATCTTCAAAAATCAGTAACCTTCTGGTGGAAAATGGCCTTTTTAGCCTCATTCACAGAAATTTGCTCGAAGAAAAGTAACAGCATTCCCTGGAATGTTGTTTAGTGTTTAAAAGTCACCCCATTACTCTGAGTGTGTGTGTGTAAATGTGACTAAAATTTGTAAAAATAAGGCGTAGTACTCTCTTCTTTTGAGCAAGAGGTGCAGCTTTGTACAGAAGAAGAATGTGGATGGTGGCCAGTTGGAGGGAGAACAATAAACCATGAAATTTGATCCTTGTAGCAGGCAGAGCAACACGGGGAAGAGAGCAGTGGCTGGGACACAGATCCAGAACGAGCTTTTTGCTGTTGTTTTAATGTGTATTAAAGCAAAGACTCCACATTCCAAAAGCTGAGTTACTACTGGCACCTCACAGCTCTACCATTTTTGTACTTCGTGGTACATCTCTTAAGCGTAATCAGTCTGCATCCCAGATCCTGTATTGCCTGGACAACGGGTAAATCTGATAAGGGCTAATCTTTTCCCATCTGAAGCACTGTGTCTTTATTGTTGAGCATTGATGGATATTGATTGAGGCACTGACAGTTTGCATTGTGCGATATTGCAAAGCCTGGTGGTGCTAACGCTGCTCTTGCGGATACATGCAGGTTTTCATTTTACTCATGTAGGACTGATGCTTGCTGAGTGAAATTATACTCAGAGGTCTGGACTCGTAAATCCACAATATAAAGATGGTAGTAAATGCCAGAGAGTCCAAGATAGTCTCTGGAACTATCACATGCTGTTTTCTGGGCTTGAGCTTAGCCACTTGACTGTATTGGCTGTTTCTGGGCGCATGGAAAGCTGCATTTGCCCAGGCAGGTTGAATAGTTGGGCATCTCCCTGATTTTCATGTCTAAATACAGTTTGTACTTGCAGATCTCCGATTCTGGCACATCAGAGATATTGGGCCCAATTCTGCCTTCAGCAATGCTGATGCAGTATCCCTGCTTCCAGGAGAACTCTTCTTTTACTCCCACCCATACCCGAACAGACACAGGTCTTTGTGAACAGAAAGGAGGGTTCCCCTGAAGGCAGGAAAATGAGCTGGTGATCTTTGCAGTTTAAGTCAGGATGAATAAAAGAATTCTTCTCCAAGCCCAAGTTTGAGTTAAATTTGAGTCTCGGGGAGGAGGGCAGTATTGCCCGCTGCTCTGTGTGTAAAATGGTGAAACCCAAACCACTACTCAAAAGGTTGTTTTGTTGGGGGGGATGTAGCTAATAAACAGCTATTGTTTGGGTGGGACACACTGTGCAGTTCTGAGCTCCACTTGCACTGTAGGAACCAAATGTGCTATTCTTAGAGCTCTCCGCATTCCTGCTGGCATCCAGATAGTTGTATACTGGATTGTCAGTGAAGGGTATATTTGTTTCAGCTCCATTGCCAAAAATGATGGTAGAGGAAAATTGATAGGAGAAGAGACAGAGAGGAAAATAATATTATTTGCAGTAAAAATGGTTACATTTTACTACATGTGGACTGCATCTGAGATAGTGAAGAACATGCTTGAAGGCTAAAAAAAAAACCAAACCACTTTGTAAAGGACTTTACAGTGTTTCTTTAACTGTGGTAAAAGCAGCAATACAGTATCTGAGTTGGCAGAGTAAATTATAGGTTGCAGAGAAACACCAAAACCCCTGAGCTAGATTAAATATACTAGGGGAAATAAAATTAAACAAAAAATCTTGTTTCTGAGCATGAGTTCTCTAAATATAGAAACAAAACTGAAGAAGAAATGCACTGTTATAAAGAGCAAACTGACCCGGAGCTTAGATGTCAAAGGTTAAATAAATATAATGCAATACAAAATACAACTTTTGTTAATATAAACAGAAATGTTAATAGCATGGACTGATTCCTGGTTGTCCTATGTTATGTGAAGTTATTTCTGCCTGTGAAAAGTCCACGCACCGTGACTGTTAGGTGAAACTGTTCTGATTCAGCAGCACTTTATGTTTATAAGCCCTGATGCAGATTGATTAAGAGTTTGGAAAAGCAGAGAACACAGCCCACAGCATCTGAGTACATACAGTCCTCTTGTAAGTACAGGGGAAAATCATGTTTTATTTGGGATTTCCGAGATGTCACAAGGAGTCTTCCTAAGACATAAAGCAACTACAATATCATGTATTAATAATAAGACAAAAATTACTGGCCAGATTTCATCTGCACTTTCACACACACCCCCTTTTTCTTTAAGTGTCAAACTTATCTTTAAAGCCACTTGGAATGAAGTTCCGTTGGTATTTCCCTCTTCCTCTTCCTCCCCCTCCCCTCCCCTCCCCTCCCCTCTCCTTCTTCCCTTTCCCAACCCCTTCTCTTTTCCCCTCCCTTCCCTTTTCTTTTTTTCCTCTGGAAAAAGTTTTAAAATATTACTTTTTTTTTTTTTTCCTTTTACTAATGCTGTGGAGAAGAAAAACAGATTTGATTTCAAAGGGCAATGGTAGCACAATACCAAAGCAGAGCCTTTGATAGAATGGAGAGCTTTTTGAAGGCAAAGCAACAAGCCCTTCAGCTAATTAAGTGCCTTTGAATAGGTGAATAAAGGAAGCTGGTGATGAATCTGGATTACAGAGAGCAGTAAGGCTGAGGCTGGAGTTTGACCTCTCCACACATATAAAAACATCTTCTTGAATGGTCATTTCTGAATTTATATTTATCTGCACTTGCAAGTGAGGTGGTTTTTTGTTTCAAACTTGGAGATTCTCCCCTCCCTTCTTTCAAGAGAGTCCAAAAGGAATTTGACTGAAACTATCAGACTGCCATCTTCTCCCTTCCTCTCCCTGCCCTGCAAATAAATAATGGAAGATAAGTTTTGGAAAGTAAGGAGTAAACTTGTGGAAGGAAATGGGCTGTTTGGCCTCAACATGCCAACAGTTATACAACATTTTCAGAAGTGTAGTAATCAAGATAAAAAACTTAGTTCACATCTGATCTTCTTAGCCCCATTGTTTTTTAAATTGCATGTGTTGTCGTCTTCTGTTAGGTTACAGGTATTCCAAAGCATTTCTCTATTGTTGTGGAGCCCTTGTAGCTATGTCTTAACCTTCCCAGTTCTTTGCTTTGTATTTTAAGATGTTTACAGGCATTGGTATTTCTAGCAGCTATGCCTGATGCGCTCATCATTCCTTCCAGTTTAGCTATCTGTTGTGCTGAAAGCACTTCTGGACACCACATAGCACATCATTAGGGGAAGCAATCTGCAGAGGAGAAGCTTGTAAATAGATCAAATCCTTCTGAACACCATGTGGGGAGCATCTTCCCTCGAAATCACCCTCCTTTTGGATCTGAAATTAATGGGGACACTACATCAAAGTTGCAGCACTTCCCTTAATCCGGCACGGTCTTTCCCTTAGTTATGACCTGTTTAATAAAATGGAAGATGTCCTGCCAGCAATTTAGCTCTTAGGACGCGGACAACTCTATGGGAATCTCATGCTGGACAAATTAAAATCCACTTGGAAAGAAAAGAGACTTGGGGTACTCCATAAACACCAGAGGGGTGCTGGGAGGTGTTCAAAAAAGTATTTCTCTTCGTTACCTTCAGGACGATGAAGCAATGTGTGTGAAGGCTGACGTGGTATCGTCCGGGGTTTTGGTGGAGAAAGGCAAGAGGAAGTAGTACTCATGTGCTGTGAACATGTAGATGGAAATGTGACTTATCCCCGAGAAATTTAGGACAAGGCGCTGAATTTCAGCCTGAGAGGCTTCTTTTAATGAGTTTCCTGGTGCTCAGGTCACAGGCTGTATGTCAGTGGTCTATTCCCCCTCCTCCCCCACGCCAGCCTCGGGGTGAGCGGAGGAGAGTGTGCCATCACACGGAGGTTCTGCATTAACTCTAAAAAAAACCCCTTGCTTTTGTGGTTTTGAGCTTTAAGCAACAGACAGTTGTTTCCTTCTGCTCTGCAGTGCAGGGTTGGGAGAGAACCTCTTCTCTCAAAGGTGTAGGGAAAGTGGTAGTATCATGCTAAAAAGTATCTGATTCATGGGATGTGAATCAAATGAATTTGATGTTCTGACACCCAGTTGTACCAAGCCCACTCAGATCCTGCCAGCCTAGGTAAGCAGTTTTTCTTGGGTTTTTTAGGCAGCTTGGTAGCAGTATTCACGCGTTTTCATGGGCTAAACGTTGGCTGAATCAGTCCCCGACTCCAGATTTTCTTGCTTTTCTTTTTTTCAAGTAACTCATTTGCTTCCTTATTACCACAAAAAAACCCACATCCATATGCAGACATCTTTAATTTATAAACAGCTGAGCAAAAGGTTTTGAAAATACATTTCTTCTGAACTGTGTCCTTAGATGCAATGAAGTTCTAAATTCCCGAGGAATCTAGGGAAAGACTCCACGACCTTCTCACTGGCTTCATAATGAATGCCGTAATTTCCTTCTGTGTATCATTCTTAAAAATAACAACAGGAATAGTGGTTAGGGGTTGGTAAGACACATTACTTGCATCCTCACTTACAAGTCAGTGCACCCATAATTCTTATATAGAAAAGGTGTGTTCATGGCCCAGCATGCTGATGAATAGCAATGAGGAAATCGTTTCCATTACCCTATTGTACACCCAGCTCGTTTCATCTGTGCTGTAAATTCCCATTAATATCAGACCATCTTAATTCCATTTTTTTCCCACATTTGTGGAAGATAGGTTTGTTTGTTGTCTGTATTTACTGTATCTTTCTTAGTAAATGGCAGTTTGAGGAGCTTATTTTGAACTGAAAGCAGCCTGGCTTTGAGAAAATGTGCTCACTTCCCTAAAACCATGCCCTTCTTACTACCTCAAATTTGATGCCTACATTAATTATTCATTTTAATACTTTTTGCAGTGGTACTGTGAGAGCATGGTTTGTACCCTTGATTTTTGGGATGGTTTCTACCTAGTGTTGTCTTGTAGGAGTCTAAAATTACATCTGTATTCCACACGGCAGAAATACTTACAGAACCAAAGTCTAATTTAACAATTAGAATAAAAACCAAACAAATAAATAAGAGAGTCCCTCAGATGCTGTTAAATCATGTGCCTGGCGCCGGACGGCGGTTCGGCAGGGTGGGGTGACTGGAGCAGCCTACTTTGTCCTTCTGCTCCTCTCCTCTGTCATTTTTCCCTCTCTGCAGTAAGCGCTGCACACAAAATAAAAGTACAAACATGTTTTGTTTCAGATGCAATACCTAGAAATAACTTTCCTGGTAAAATGAACTCAGTCTCTTTTTTCTTTTTCTCTGGGCATTTTGGAGAAATTTCAGTGTGTGGGTGGGGGAAAACAAAGCCGTGGCTGTAAACAGGAACTGATATTGTCTCCACGTCTGAATGGGGAGAGAAACTGAACTGGCCTCGGTGGTTCTCTCGTACATCTGCGAGTCTGGAAACACTGGGATGATTCACAGTTTGCTGATTAATACAGGAGCAAGCAAAATGGTGTGAATTAACGGCCATTACAGAGCTGTGCTGGATGGCAAATATCCCCCTAGAACAAATGGTCTTTCACGAAGATTGCTTAGAGGAAGAGGTAATGGGTCTTAAATACAAATTAGAAGCAGTCCCATCAAAGCTGTTAACATTAAGGTTTGAAAGCCAAACACTATTATGAGCTGTCTTCAAAAACTGTACATTTAGGAAGCATATCAGTCTGCTGTGTTGGCTGTGTAATATTTCTGTCTCGAGCACTTTGGACTATTTCAAGCAGCCAGCACTAATAATTGATAGAAATCCACAATCAGAATGTAGCAGCTCTTCTTAGGGCTTTGAAGGCTAATCGCTCAATTACATGTACGTTTTAATGTTAAATTTTTTGTAGCATATATGAAGGCAAATATTATCAGTACGTAATTCTTAAAAGCACGACTGTTAACAAAAAGTAATTCTCTATTACAATTTAACCCTTTGTATACGGCAATGTTAAGAAGGTAGGAAATACATTACTTCAGCATAAATAATACTTTCTGTATAACCAGCAAAATTATTTAACATAGTCAATGAGTAATGTAAACGTGGTATCTTAGATCAGTGTCAGACAGATGCAGATGTGAATGCAGGTTATGGACAAGCTGTGCTGAGCTGGTTTTCCCCATTACAGAACTGATAAGAGACCCGTGAGGAGGGTAAGCCCTGTAATGTCGACAAAATAGTATGATATCCTAAGACATTACATTAACAGCCTGATCTTGTAAAGATTCAAACACACACACCTAAATGTACGCAGTGGGAGGTCATTCCAGGACAACTACAAGAATATTTCTGAGAGCAGAGTGAATCATGTATGTATATAGTCTTTGTATGCTCAAGAAAGACCAAAGGTGGAGGAGAAGGATGCAGCAAAGGCCACAGTAATCATTGGCAATGGCATATTAGTGCTACAAAAAAAAAAAAAAAAAAAAAAAAAAAAAAAAAAAAAAAAAAAAAGAGTCGGAAGCTTTCATGCGTTTGTTCTTACCTCACCTCAAGTTTACATCTGAATTATTTTTGGCTTTTCTGTTGAGTGTGTTGTGTTGTTGTGTGTTGGTTTGGTTTTGTTTTTTTTTCTTGAGGGTTAGTACCAGCATTTTGTAAATGTGCCAGACTTTGAATAAGTATATATTTTAATCAATCCAGTGATTATTTGTAGTCCTCTGGGTTTTGTGTTTTAGAGTAATGAATTGCAAAAGAAAAATTTGCCCCTTGCCAGGAAGAAAAGCTGCCCCCTCCTCTCAGGCACAGGAATAACAAAAGCAAGTTAGGAAAAAACAAATTTCTTGACAAAGACTTTTTCCCTCTCTTTTTCTTTTGTGATTGCAGGCTGCTAATGTTAATGTGTTTGTTTCTTCCCTTTCCAGAGAGATGAGGACATGCTATCCTGGGATACCAGTAGTATGTATCCCTGTCATAAACAAATCCTTTTCTCTCAGTACTTAAATACTCAGGGCTTTTGTAAGCTTCTCTTTGCATAACAAATGTGTTTAATATTTCCTTTACTCTCCGCCATTATTAAGTATAAACTGTTACTGTACTGGACTGAAGGGTAGTTTACACAGCAGTTGTGTTTGGATAGTCTGTTTTCTTTTACCGTTGCTCCGAAGGGCGTGTTTAAGCAATGAATGAATGATCGTATGAGCATTATTTTTTTGTTTCGTACAACCCCCTTTTTCTCCTCCTTTCCAGCTCAGTCAGCACACTTTCTGCAGAAGCATTTTAGTTTTCTATGTGGAAATGGGGCGTTTAGTAGAATAGATGCATAACAAGGATGAGATACTTTTTTCTCCTTTCCCTCTTCTCCCAAGAGATACCCTGTGACTTCCTCTATTAGTCCATTAATCGCCGTAGCTCAAAATTCAGCCTGATCAAAGGAGCAGAACGAGGTTGAAAAGTGCAGATTCTGGCAATTGACTTGACTGTTTAGATTCCCCGCTGAGCTCATTTAGAGCTGGAATTAAGCTATTCCTGCTGTATTTTTCGTCCTTGGCTCGGCAGTAGTGCTGCGCCTAGCGCCGCGCCGGGGAGAGCTGACGGCAGCGCGGCCGTTCCCACATCCCGGACCCAGCCTGCTCTGGAGAGCAGCCTCCGGGATCTAAGGGGCTGAATCGCCCAGTGCCAGGAGAGAGCTGAGTAATCTTGTCTTAGTTTGATAAGAAGGTCGGTGTTTAGATTGCCTTAGTTATTCGACTGCAGAAAAAAGTGGAGAACCTGTTAACTGAAGGTGCCAGAGTCAGTATTGATCATTCGGTGGGTTTTAATTCAAGCACCAGGTTTCTGTCTCTCGCAGCCCTCTGTACCGAGGTTGGTGCACACGTTATGAGTGGGAAGGAAAGAATTTCTAAAAAGTGTAGACGGGAAATTTGTAAACAACATGAAGTTTCTTGTAAAAGTTTTCTTTACGATGCAATGACTCACTTAAGGAATACAGTTGTTTTTAATGCCTATTTATATGCAGTTAGAAGCTGGTGCTGCTTTCTCATTAATAGTCTTGTTGGTTCTTGTTTGCTTAAGGCAAAAATGCAGACTGCCCATACCTGTGTTGTTCGCTGCAGATTAACATCTGATTTTGCAATCCTTACACATCTCAAATTCCTATTGATGTAACCAGGAGTTACAAGTTCTCCAGGAATAGTGCTGGACTCCTGATGTCATTATTTGTGACTCTACAGTTCCCCAAAGTGTGCTAATATTTCTCAAAGAGAGGTAGACTCATTTGATGTTTAAGTTCTTATCTCATTAAAGTGAGTTATAGTTACTGAAATGTGAATGGCATTCTATTATCAGAAAAAAATATGTATTTAATGGTTTAAGAGTGCTTAAGGTCAGCAAGAACAGAGAAATGCTGATAACATCACCATAGTCTGTGTGATGGTCCTGAAATGTGAGTAATCTTTAACTGAAAAAAGTTTTGCTAGACATATCAATGTTTTCCCATAATTTAGGACTTTGCTTAAGTTCCTAACATTTATTTATGTTGTATTACTTAAAAAAAAACCCCAACCCAACCAAACCACAAAGCCTGACCATTTAATAAGATCCTTTTTTATTAAGTAAAAATATTGTCAGTGAGGGGGGAAATGGACAAATCTGTTTCATGAGACCAAAGGCTGAGCTTTTTTCTACATACATATATAGGCATATATCTATATGTCTATACATTTTAATTTTAAAAAGAACTGTGACCTTCATCAGGGACCCTATGTGCAATAAGATGAGAAAGTAACTCCTGACTTGGGTGTGCTGCTCCATTCTAGCTTGACACAGCATATAAAGCTACTGTGCTCTAGTTTACAGAGGTTTCTTCATAAAGCATTTCTCTGTATAGCAAGCTAAAATCTTGTGCTTTCTTGTGATTTCTTGTTTTTTTCTGCTTATAACAGTATTGAGGTTTTTCATAAAATGAAATGCTCTCTAGCTGCATTTAAAATATACATTTTTGCCTATTTCTGTCTTGATCTAGAGGGAGGGTACCTACCTGCTTGTCTAGGTTACTGTCAAACTTAACTGAAAGTGAAGTTGAATTGTACTCTGTTCTCCTAACAGAGACTATTTTCTCCTTCTGACTAGGTACTAAAAGGCTTTTACTGCTACACTAACATTTTCCAAATGAAACGTTTTTGCCAATTTCTGAAGAAATAGTAGAACAAGTACCACCTTAGACATGCTGGAAGGAATCATGCGCCATGGATTGTAAACTGAAACAGTTGGCCAGAATAAGGAATTAAAGTAATCCCTGATACTAGGAACATGAAAATGAGATGACCTTCTATATATGCCCTGTGTGAGTTTCTAACCCAGTTGCACTACAGGCTCCCCTTTATCACTGTTCCTCCATACCTTTACTGTGCAGAAAACAAAAGACCAGCGTTCAGCTGGGAAACTGGAACACATGCTTGCAAATATTACAGACTTTAAATGCATTGTATTTTTAACAGTAGTTCGTGATTGGAATGACAGGAAGGAAATGAGCAGAAAACATCCTATTCTATCTCTATATAAAATCTTGCTTGTGAAAGATACAGTTACCACAATAATGATCAGACGCTAATTGATTCATTGTGCTGGGAGACAAGTGCTGAGCGGAGGAGCCAGCGGGGTCATTTTCTTCCTCCAACTCCACTTGGGTTGTTTGCTGAGGAAGGGCAGGAGAGGGTTATAAAGCTGCTGCCACTACATTCAGCGCATGTTTTTCTCAGAAAAGAAGAGACACCGCCAGCCAAGATCTCTTTCCTTTGGAAATTGTGGCTGGGAAGGGCCCCTTTGGCTCGGCAGACAAAGTGGGCAGTCAGACAGCCCCTTTCCTGAATCACAGGCAGGCACCAGACGGCTGAAGGAAGAGAGGCACCAGGCTGAATTAGATTGCCTCCTGCTTTGGACAGTAAGGCAGAGAGGCAGGCTTAATTGCTTTGCAGCTGTTCATTTTTTCCCCTTCTCCCTCCTCTGCCCTCCTCTCCCTCCTCCCAGCTGACCCCGGCGGCAGCCGCAGCTGTAGCCCCAAGGAAACCTCCCCAACTTGGGGAGAAGTATCAAAGGTTTATGGACTCATTTCTGTCAGCCTTCCCTCAAGTCCAGCAGCAAACGGGAAGAGAAGTAAAGTATTAAGGAGAAAAAGACTCTTTGGCATAACCTAGTAATTTGTTGGGGTTTTTTCTGGGTTAGTTTGTACAGGAGTGTCTGATCGCTGCTTGTAGCAAGGGGCAGGCTGGGCCAGGGGACAGGGCAGCGATGGGCAGACGTCTCGGGTGGCATCTTTCGGGAGAGGCAGCTAGGTGTCATCGCTGGCAGGTCCTGGCATCCTGTCTGAGAGGACGAACCGAGAGAGCCTTTGAACGGGCCCCCTGCGATGTGGCACTCCCTGCAGCAGGATTTACGAGACATTTGAGATTTCCGTTCTGGAGCTGTGATACCGTTTACGGAGATCTCCCAGACTGCTGCCTGGCAGCGTGAATGTCAGCTGGGGTTCATTTGATGGTGCTCTCACTGGTGAAAGAGCCTCGATATCAAAATGTTCTTGACCTGACTATTAAAGGAAAAGCTCTTTTGAACCTCACAGAACATGCAGGGCTCTCCAGCCCTCAAAAACTGGCTCAGGCCAGGCTTGGAGATTTGCATGTATCTCATAATCCCAAACTGAACCTCATGTTTGTCCAGGAAGCAGAGTTTGTTTTCTTAATTGCCCTCACCCCGTTCCCAGATTTAAAAATTTAAAAAGGTGTTTCTGTGCCTTAGCAATGAGACTGCAGTCAGCGTTCAGCTCACCTGCTTTGCAGAGAGGGGCTTTTCTCGCCTGCTGCTCAGCCAGCCTTCCTGGGTCTGTTCACCTCCAGCAGCAATGTCAAGCTAACCCAATTTTGCAGCTGGTATCGAATGCCAGAGGCCAGCTTTGTAGATGTCTCTTTAATTCCTGCACTTGCAGAGTTTAGTGTATATTTTCCCTCCAGTTCCACTGACTCACACAGTCCTTGGGGGTGGAGGCAGTGGGAGAACAAGAAGGCTATAACCCAGGTCTAATTTACTCATCTGGTAAAGCCAGTCGTCAATGAGCCTTTCCCCTCTCTGTCCACAACGATAGTCCCTCTCGGGAGTCTGTTTGGCCTCCCAGTTATAATTATGGCATCAGTAGTTTCATACTTGACTGTCCTCCTAGGCCGGCTGCATCTCCTCTGCTGGGGTGTCATGTCTGGGTGATAGCATTAAAACATGAAATGCCCACTGAGCCGACAGTACGACGCAGGGCATGCAGCCCCGCGCTGTTTGGGAGCACGGGTTGTCATGGCACACTAATCTCTTTATGTGGGACATTTTGCTGCTTATTTTTTATGATATCCTTAACAGCATAAACCAGAACTTGAGGTGGGCACCAGTGCAGGTTTTTGGCACGTTTCTTTTGAGGCACAAAACTGCAATGGGGATGTTGGCTCAGGGCCGCTGGAGAGATGGAGGGTGTCATTCCTGGAGAGGTAGCACAGCTACCAGATGCTTTCGTGGTCAGAGGGATTTCTGTCTGTAAGAAATGGATTTAGAAATAAGGTATGGTAGCATGTAAGTGACTTCTTTTTGTTTCTAATCTGTTCAACGTGCAGCCTACAATAGCTCTGCCAGTTAGATTTGAATTAAAACCGGCTCCACAAGGTACAAAGGCTCTCGAGCCTCATTGCCGAGACCGGAAATCCATTGTGGCGTCCTGATTAGTGCTGGTGAAATCGGAAACCTTTCTTGGGGCAGATAACAATCTCGCAAATGAAAATATAACCTGTTAATCCTGAATTTTAACAAGGATGGTTATGCAACTCCAGACCAAATGCAGGATGTGTCCTATCCATGTGCCCCTTGGTCAGTAAGGGTTTGCTGCTCGGGAGGGGTGGGATTGCACCCCTGCAGTACCCTCTCCCCAAAGCACCCCTGCTTTACACCAGGTCTGTGGCCAGAGGCAGGAGGAGGGGTGCTGGGAGCTGAGGCTCAGTGCAGAAATTGAGGTTCACCCGTTGGGTCTGACCCCTCTGAAGCTCCTGGCTGCAGTATCTTAAGACAGGGCCTCTATTTAATGTTCCTCCCCATGCCAGCTGCTGCTTCCAAAGGAGGGGTGGTCTGGCTGGGGTCATCCGTGCTTTTTCAGTCCCATATTGGTCCCTTTAATTATGGGTAACAATAGGTTCTGTGTTAATAACAAGTTCCAGGGTATAAATAAGTCTGCAATTAAAAAAAAACACCTAACGATTTGACACCTATGCAGTCTGCTGGAGCCTCATCTGTGCAAGGAATTTTTTCTCCTGCCCTGAATATTTTATAATTGTTTTACAAAGAGCAGGTGGATGCTCCAGTCATTAAGAAATGCCAACCAAGGTACATTGTGGCACCAGGGAGCAGAGAACAAATAGCTATGCAGTGCTGTGGCTGTAGAGCTCTCCTTTTCCACATGCAGACAGGGTTTGTTTGACTACTTCTGTATATTGACCTTTGTTTTTAAAGAAAAGCACAAACAGTCAAGATTGCTTTATTGTAGGACCCATTAACTCCTTCAGAGACTTTGCAGTGTCTGTTGATAAGAGCAGCGCGTGTGTGGCCATGCACTGCAAGGAGACACTTCTGCTGCTCTCCTGAATTTGGGTGTTTGCAGGCTCATGCTGCATGTCCCTTGCTTTGTGCATTTGGAAGAGTCAGTCTATATGTAAAAATATGTGGAAATAGGCCTGGGGACTCTAATCGCCTTGGCCAGGGAGACAGCGAATATAGGGAGAGGGGAATTCACCTCTGCTTTTGGGGCAGGGCATGGAGCACTGTCTCTCATTTCTGAGACTGGCTGGGATGTTTTCGATGTGGAGCCTGCGAATGGAGTTGCTCAAATACACAAGCGTGCCTAAAAATGTAAAAATAACAGCAGTGCTATTTTAAGACTTTAGAATCAGAGATTATAAATAGCCCAACTGGTGTGTTACTCCTGGATGGGTGTGTCAGCACTAAAACATCACCACAACTGTCAGTTCCCTTTGAAGTAGCTTGTCGGCTAATGACCGTGGCAGTAGAGCCTCCTCCGTTTCCATGTTCTCTCGATAAGCACAGGTCAGTGATAAGATGTGCTCCAGGCTGACGTGTCCATCACACCAGCCCTTGCTTTGCTGGCTTGGGCCTGTGAGCACACACAAGTGGGGAGGTGGGTGCACACTGGCAGGGAGCGCTGCAGAGCTGGGGTTCGGTGGTGGGAGGTGGTGTTAGCAGGGTACAGTGGAGCTGGCTCTGCTGAGCACAAACCGTGGAGCCAAGGCTGCTGAACATGGGACAAAGGGTGAAATAACTGCATGGTGAAGTGCTGGTGTGCAACTGGTGAGGTGTGGGTTTAGCACTCTCCATTGTCAGCCTTCCTCTGTGACTGGTTGGGATTCATCTTCCTGCGCCCATCGTTTAGGCTCCTCCTGTGGCAAGTGGAGGAAAAGCTCTTTAGAAGGTAATTTCACCTCACCCTAATGTGCACCTCCGAGATGTGATGGATGGTCTGTGGTGAGGGAAGCCTGGACAACAGGCTTAGGCTTGGCCCTTTTCTTCTGGAGGTACCATTATTCCACCATCTCTGGAAGCAGCAGCAGCAGCTGTGGTGATCTAGTATACAAAAGTCTGTGAAGTTGAAAGACATACAGGTACCTGAAATAGCTGACTTCTGCAACAGAAAGCATTTTTGTTTCTGTCTGGTTTTCCAGTGCAGTGGTTGGGAAGAAGTACCCTTGATGGTGTTCCACCACCTCAGTACCCCGGGCGAGAGGCTGGGGAACAGGCTCTTCTCGGGTGGCTGTTCCTGAGAGGAATTCTGGCCGACTCCTGCACCGAGTAATGATATGTTTATTTGCAATATATGGAGCCAGGAGACATCTCTGGGTGATAAGGATCTGGAGACAAGTAAACAAAAGAAGGCAAGGCTGGAACTCAAACTGTAAGGTTTGTTTAGGTCTAAAGAAAACAACTATAAAACCAAATAATGAGGGTGTTCAAAAAGGTCTGCAGTGGTGTATCTCAGGACAAGGTGCAAATGTATCTGCCAAGCCCCTGCACTGGTAGGACGCCAGAATCTTGGTTGTTCTTACAGGGAGCTCTGAGCAGTCTGTACCCAGAAGGTGAAGAAAAGGAGATTGTTGGCAGCGCCTTCTCTTCATAATAGATAGAAGTGGGCCAGGAATCTCTCCTGGTATAGCTGAGTCTTCCCCAGGAAGGGGGAGCTTATTTCATGTTCTCTCAGTGGAGGAAAGCTTCAAATAGGCTGTGTCTAGCCTAAAAGAAGCAGAACACCCTGATGTCTGAAGGTTTCCAAGAGTGTTCATGCTGAATTCTTCTCCGTAGCCTGCTTGTAACACAGAGGAGCTATGTCCTGACATGATGCTGCCCTAGCACAGAGCAAGCCACTTGTATTTCATGGTGATAGAGAAGATCATTTCCATGAAGAAACAAATGGGGACAACAGCAGTGACAAATAAAGATCTTAAGGGTTCAAAACTGATAAGCTGACAGCTCTGTTTTTAAACCTGGATGTCTTGAACATGACCTAGAAACAGTATTTTGGCAATGTGCTGACTGCAGTGGGCACCTGCGTTCTCTGCACTGCTGAAAATCAGGGAGCTTCTGTGGGCAGCCTGGACGTGGATGTGGAGATGAAAAGTTACAGTAAGTGCCAGTTCAAAAGTTAAAGCCTTTGTCTGAAAGTGAAGTTGTTACTTCGATCTGAAAATGGGGACTTTTCCCATTGCTCGCTGTGGTCAGAGTTGCTCCTGGAGGGCAAGAGAAGGACAGATTTAATGCTCCATGTTTTTTTCTTTTACACTGAACTCTTAATTATGCCTGCATTTCACTGCAGATTAGCAGGGAGTGCGGTGTGGAGCCCAAGACCCCTGGGGTGCAGCGAGTGCCCAGATCTCCTCTGCCCTGGCCCTGGGGTGTGTTTATACATGAGATCTGCGGCTCTGCGAGGATGCACACATGCACTCACGCTCTTACGGTATGAAGAAGCTCGGTTTGCTTTTTATTCCACACCCCCCCTTCTTCTTTTCTATAATCATTGCAGAACAGGAACAAATGAGTGTGTCACTTTAAACCATGAAACCACTTAGTCCGTAAAGACAGATTTGGCGTCTTTGTGCTGGCAGTGACAGGCCAGTGTGGCGCTCCATAGTGATCCCACTGTTCTCCCTCTGCCCCGCACCCCGCCGCTGCTCCCCACCCCCTCTGAGATTTGCTCCGTGTTTGCCTGCCTCTGTTTTTGTGGTTGGTAACCAGCAAAAGAATGGAATGGATTTAATGATTTGTTGGCTGCGGTGCCGGCATGATTAAGTCAATAAAGCTGGAAGCTGAAAACAGTGTAGTTACAGTATATGACTTTAACCTTGTTAATGCATGTTTATGTCCTCCTGCCCACTGTATAGCTGTATGTTGCATAAAGAAGATCTGACCAATCTTTAACCCATTAAATAATTCATAAAGTGAGAGCAGACATCAGCTACTTGCGGAGCAGATCAGTAACCATGGGGTCAGCAATAACTTTGGCTCCCTGGACCATATCCAGCATGTTTAAACTCTGGTGATGTCACCAGGCAAACTTCTAACCTTAATCATTTGGATGGGAACAAAGGGAAGTTAACTGTTGACATGCGATGTCTCTGTGGAAGAAACACTTGTGAGTGCTCTGCAACATTTCTGCCTCTCAGGGACCGGGGACTAGCTCCAGCCTCCTTGCTTCTTTTATACGCTTCCCTCTTTCCTTACAGCAAAAGCGCAGCTGGCCAAGTGTTCAAAGGCACATGTTGCCTAGACTCCTATTATCTCAAGTGACAGAGGCACCAAAATCCCACAGAATTTCAGAGCAATGTTGGCTGACTTGAGAAGATGGTATTTGGAGGCACTTGGATGTTTTTTTCATCATGGATAAATTTTGAATTAAAAGTATCTCCTGCCGTGAAAAGACAAAGAAGGACATATAATGGGGATGGAAGTGAGCAGAAGCCAGGGATGCAGAAGAGGATGAAGAGTGAAACAGGACTGTTCTCACCGCAGTAAAAGCTCTGGCAATAAAATACCAAGCAGGATTTACAGGAAGATCCTAGGATTCTCACCCATAACCACCTCAGCCAGCCTCTTCTTTTCGTACCACTCAAAACACAGGGCTGACTTCTCGTAGCACACAGCCCTCTTTACACAGCTCCCAGCTGGGCACCGAGGGATCCTCCAGGTGTGGCGATGTCCGTAGTTCTTGCAGCAGCTTCTTTTGCTGGCACGTAAGGAGCAAGTCATGGGATCACGGGGCGTGTGGCTGGGACATGCTGCGCTTCGCTGGTCTGTGCAGCCAGGTTAGAGGCCATCAGGGACCATTACAACTTACTGCAGTTTAGTGCCGTTCTGAGATGCAACCAGCTGTGGCCGGAACCAGAGGAGAGATGCAGAGAGGAGGACGCGACAAAATCTCGTATGTGGAGCGAAGCAGAAAAAGCCCTTCGACCTCTCACCGGTGAGTAGCGTGGAGCACAGTTCTGCTGCAGGTCTTCGGGGTCATAACTCGAGAGCATGGGAGAAGCATCGTTTCAGGAGGCCGAAGACATAACCCCCCTGGAAACCTCATCCTCCTATTCAGGGAGTAACATTTTTTGGGGGAAAACTGAGATGGAGAAATGAAGCAACCTGTCCATAGTCATGTGAAGAAACTATGTATGATGGAACTGGAAACTGAATCTGGTCATGTGAGCCCGAGTCCATACAGCCAGCTTTTATCCTGTGACTCAGTCATGAAACAAACTCACTGTTCAAGATCATCTCCTTTAGAGGTGGCTTGGGAGTTCACCTTTAATGATCCCATTTTCTACGTCTCCTGACAAATTGCATGCTCACAGTCTCGTGAGCTAACCCTCCATTGTGTGCCCACAGGGACACTTGCTTGTGCAAGTAAACTCATCGGAGGCTTGTGTGCCTACCTGCACAGCGTATATCCAGATGTGTTTGCAAACAGACCTCTGTGATGTGCACGTCTTCATGGCTAGGACTGTTGGGGCTATTAAAGGCACCCAGGTAAAAACTCTTACACAATTATTTGTGAGCCAGATGGCTGCGTACAGCAGAGCATATCTCAGAATCCACTACATCAGCCCAGAAGTGAATTTTCCAGGTGCCAAAAGATACGCACCTTGAGTTGGAGATTAGAGCCGGGACCTTCAGCCTGCTGTTGCCAGCATCTGCAGCCAGAGACCGGGGGGGGAGACTGACCCCCAGAGCTAGTGCTGATTATTCTCAATCACTCAGTTATTCCCTGTTTCTTTATGGGTGTGGTAATGAATACTCTCAATTAATTTACCCTGCTTTTTTTTTTTTTTTTTTTTTCGGGGGGGGAGTGGGGGGTGTTGGGTGTGTTGGTTTGTTCTATTTTTGACGTAATCCAGAGCAGCAGTCTCTGCTTCAGAGAAGATGCTTTAGAATTTATGGCAAGTCAAATCTGATCTGAGTAGAAATTCCATGTTCTGTTTTCTTTGTTTTTAGCTCAGAACATTGTGTGATGCGCCTGAAAATCTTTCCTTACCGGTCTATTGATTTCGATGAATGAACCCACATACACCTAGTGATGTTTTATTATCGCTCACCCACCATAGGGTATATAGCAGCTGGTAATTTTTGTGCATTGGCTGCATTTTTTTCCTGCTTGATGGAAAGCAGAGTTGCTCCAAGCATATGCTAATGCTGAATGGGGGGGTCCCAACTTCTGACCCATAGCTAATATCCTGCAAGTCACATGAAGCTACCAAGGATTCTTGAGCTAGAGTTCGAAATGCCTATGTTATCAGCAAATAAACACCATTAATTGCTTCTAATATGTCATGCAGTGGTTAAATGACAAGATCCTTATTAATATGCGTGTATTTCAGCCTTTTCAGTGTGTGTGAGGGGGAGTATGAAGTGGTAAAATTATTTAAAATTAGTGGGGAATATTTACAGGAAGGCATAAAGAACTGTCAGTTGAGGAAAGCAGCATTTTATGTTCTTGTCCCGGATGACCTTGCTCCAAGGACAAATCAGAGCTTGATGAAATGAAGCTGCAGATGGCTAGTGATCTCAACTCTGTAATAATGAAATGACACAAGAAAAAAATGAGACATCTACAGTTTGTAAATACAATCTGAATGGAAGGGGAAAAAAGGAATTTTTAAGGGGAGATTGAGTTGACTTGGTTACAGCAGTTCAGCTTCGGGTGTTTTAATAATAATTTCCATTTTAAAAAATAATGTAATCGCATCCTTGTTCCCCTAACTCAAGGGCACCTTAATACATTTTTCCGTTTTAACATGTCAATATCTTGGTTTTAAAAATTTGATCATGAGGACTACCTAGTCACAGCCTACTTTGTATCCATTATTTTAGCATATTATTTATCACTGCATTTTGTTTTGTAAGTCATGGTGGTGATTTTTGGCACCTGACTAGATCTGATACAGCCATTTTAGGGTTTGAATAGTTTCATCTGCTAGGAAAGAGTAAGCTTGTGAGTGGTTTTATACTGAAAAAAGTGATGTGATACTTTGTGCCAGAGGGTGCTTTGTTTGTGCACTTACATGAGAAATCAGGAGTATATACTGTTGGGTTTTGCATATGGGCAGGTTTTCATGCAAAGGGCTTCTCAGAAGTGGTTAGACAGCCAACTGCTATTGAAAGTTAACAAGACTTGGGCATCTGCCTCTGCAAATTGAACCTGTACATGAAAAAGAAATTCACGGAAACATTAACTTTGAGAAATCAAGGAATGCACAAATCTCTGTGATCTAGACCACCTCACTGCAGTTCGCAGAGCTTTTCAGAAATGGGCAGGTAGAGAACTGATTTCTCCCAGTAGCACAAGATTTCCTGACTTTCACTTTGTTAGAGTGAAATCTTCACTTTTTTCTATCAGATCTTTTCTGCTCTCCCTAGTACATAAATTCGCCAGTCAGTCACTGCATTTCTGTCGGGTGTTGAGCTGACCCGGCTCCTTTTGAATCTCATCGACACCTCCAAGAGCATGCCTTGACATAACACAAGGATTACTTGATTCAAACCACTTTATAGATACGAGACGTTGTAGTTTGTCATCACAGCTAGTGCAACCTTGTAGAGACAGGCAGAAGGACTACCAGCCAAAATTGGGTGAGATAAATACAGTTTTAGATTATCTCATTGAATTTATAGGCAAGCTGCCCTCCGTGGGAACAAGAGTTTGGTGTCAAGGGTTGGAGAATCATGATAGCTGTACAAGCCAAATGTAAATATTTTGTTCTTTGCAGAGAATCCAATTTTGAATCTTGACTATATGTTATATAGACAGGTACAAACCACCCATCCCTGCATCTTTGGGTGTATACACATAAAACCAGTAAGATACAGTTTATGTTAAATAAAGTATGGTGGTACAAAAACTGGTGGGGATGAGTCTAGCCCATGGGCATTGCTCTCAGGTGGAAGAAAAGTGTATTAACACTGCAGGTACCTAGGTCCCATTGCCATCAGGGCTCTGGCAGAGCCTCCGTGGGTCTCTGCTCCTCCTGAAAGGTTTGTCTTCCACACGGGATGGTGGAGCAGAGCTGTTCTCTGGGCTGCCTTCACCTGTGGCCAGGGAGTTCATCTGGGCCAAAGGATCTATCTGCAGGGGAGCTGCTGTTGCTGGAGTCTTGATCACGTCCTTACAAGCACGGCAACCCCTGGGAGGTTGTGTGTGTCTGTGATACACCAGCTCTCCCATCCGTGTTGTGCCCCAGGCTCTTGGCTGCTCCCAGAGTTGTTCCCCATGTTCTTTCTAACAACATGGTGCTGGTAGCAGCATCACAGCTTGATTTCAACTTGCCTGCTAAAGGATGTGTTTTCATCTAAGAGAAAAATCACTGTTGCAATAATTCACTCTGCATTTTCTGTCTCTCTGTTGATCTGATTGCTGCTGCTCTTCAACGGCATGTTTTGATGGATGAAACCGGCTCTGAAAATATTGGTAGAGTCTTTGCACAAAAGCTTTAACTAATCAGATTAATTTTTTTGAGAGGGGACGTGTATTCAGTTTCCATCTTATTAAAATTCTGGGTGCCTTTTTAAAAGCACTTTGGATACTTTGATGGGATTTTGTTTTGTTTTCAACAGCATGCAGTGTAAGAGCAGCTATAGGGAAATTAAGTGTTTCATCTGCTTTGCTTGAAGGGAGGAGATCCTGATACAATTTCTAGACAGGTGTGGTGATATTGTCATTGCTCCTAGTAAAGAAGGAGGACTACCTTTGAAGGAAGCTGTGCATGCTCATGCTGTATGAAAAGAAAGAAAAACTTAAAAGAACTTTTCTTTTTAAACAAAACCGTATACCCATGGATCACTTACAATCTTCAAACAAAGCCTTTTCCTGACTGACAGCCCCCAAGATAAGCTTGGAAACTTGAGTCTGGTAGTATTTCACATGCTTGTATATCAAGTAAGTGAGTGAAAGATGGGTAAAAAAAAGATCCACTGAGGTGCACAGTTTGTTTTATCAATGTTCATACATTGTTTTAAAACAAACACACAAACAAACAAAAAGCTTTGCAGTATTTCTGAGCTGAAAGACTGTTTTATCTCAAAGAGCATCTCTGAACTGTGAGCAGAATAGAGGAGAGAGAAAAGACAGAAAACTTCCAAAGAGCAAAGGGAGAGTTTTGTTGAAGGCAAGAAGCATACGTAACCACCGACTTCTGCATGAAGCAAATGATCATGGCATCTCACAGACATCACACTCCTGAGTGGGCTGACATGATCATTGTGCCAAACCATGACCCTGGATTTTGTTTGCATGCACTGGCCGAACAGATTCACCATCTTAGTACCTACTTGGATTAACAGCTGTGGAGTCAAGGACCCTCCTTTGTAACGGTGGCATCAAGGTTTCCTATGGGGCCGCACCAGGTCACTAGACACTGGGAGTCTATGTGTGGCTTCTCTGTGGATCTGGACACGAAACTCTTGCAACCGTGAAATTCTATGAGTGAGGCAACTTTAATACTATTAGTGTTTTAATTGCTTATTTTGTAGTATTTGTAGAGTCGTTGTGCCTAGGAGTCTTAGTCCTGGACTTCAGAGCGAAGTCCTGCCCAGGCATGAAAGCCCCCCAAGTTGATGCAGGCACCTCTCCTAGGCAGGAGACCATCACGGCAGGTGGGAGGGACCCCAGGGAAGTGCAGAGGCACTAGTTTGAAACTAGTATTTGCATTTCCTCACCCGAGTACAGAACTCCCCATACGTAACAGATGTTCTTAAAATACAGAACAAAACTTGGTTAGTGAAACTTCACCCCACCCCTAGAGAATAGCTGTCCCTGCAGATCCACCGAGAGTCCCCGGCCAAGCCGGCAGGGCCTGGGAGCACAGCACTGGCACTGCCTCCTGTCAAGTCCTGTAGCCATGTTTTTCCTCTCTGTGTTTTGTTTTGGTTTTTTTTTTAACTGTGTGATGTCTTGGTAAATACTTCAAGCTATGTTATCTTTGGTTACAAAAAACCCAAAAAAACTGGTGGAAAAGCAGTTTGTCCCTTTCTCGTATTTACAGCAAACATCTACCCTGAGCAACCCATTTGATTTTGTCTTTTCCTTTCATGCTGGGGTACTGTGGCTCATCTCAACAACCCTTCTGTTTTAAGCTCTATAATTACTGGATTCAGCTGGATGCCCCATTGAAAGTGGAGGGAATATTTCTCAAATCAGCAGTGTCTTTTGTAATGGAATAAACTTTTAAAATGCAGGTACGATACCCATTTTTAATTAGACACATTTCTGTTCTTCTACTGCTGCTAACGCTTTCAGTTAGGAAGTGCAGTTCTTCCCCGACTCTGCAAATACCTACCGAAATTTGCAAAGCTGCCTGTCTCTCTCTCGGTAACCTTGCTGTGACCTGGTTATCTGTTAGAACCACAAAGAATTCAGTCTTTAATTAGTCCATCTGTTAACTATTGAAATTCATGGCTTAGTTTTATTGTCTGGGTCTGTAACATAGTGCTGAATGGTCTCACCTGGCAGCTTATTTCTTATAAAGCAAATGTGCCTTTCCAAGAGCCATTTTGGTGCAGATAACTGTCTTTTCAGCATTGGACAAATGACTCTGTCTAGCAGCCTGCAGTCCCCTTCATGCCCTCACTGAAATAAATTGTACATCTCCAATAGCTCTGGGCTTAAGTCAATACAATTTAACATGTACATTTCTTTGTTATATTCTTTGGAGTTACACCGTAAGAGCAGATGGGAAACTTTAATAATGATAAATGAGTTTAGTGTTTTCACATAGTCCTAAAAAACAGTGAATGCCCTTTAATAAAGATTAGAGGGATTTTTACATATTTGACAAATAGTGATTAAAGCTCTAGCTCAGATCCTCAGAAAGTCTTGCTTTTAAATTCTTTTTGGACTGTTTGTTAATGAGGATTCAGAGGAATCAGAGGCCATAAATTTCTTCATTCTCGCTTAAGTGAAGCCACAAAGTGATTACAGGGTATATAACTAAGTGCTGAGGACTGGAGTTTATCAACCGCATTCACATAGAACAATTCATCTCCGTGCTTATTTACTGCAGTTGTGCATCTTACATGTAATCAGATGATGGGGCTGGGCAGGTCGAGCTCATCGGTGGATTTTTAGAAAGATGTAGCTTCATAAATATACGTGGTAGGTCTCAGTGGGACCGTTCACACACTTTCCATTAAGTGGTTGCCCAAATATTTTGTTGGACCAGACCCACACGCTCGCTCCAGTTGGACGCAGTAATTTGCAGATGCGTTTGCCCAGCCTGAACAGCCTGCCATTGTGCACCAGCTGGGCGGCTGGGAGGGACTGGTTTCACTGGGCTGTGCAACGGCTTTTACAATTACAGTCAGTGGCGGAATACCGACAGAAACAGTACACCTTCCCGCAAACCCAGAACCTGATTCATTTCTCCTTGCTTTCAGAACTAGTGCATAAGCTACTCAGTCAAAACCGTGGTTAGCCCCTGTGCCTTTGTGAACAGAAATTGCCACACTGGAAAGCCCAGGGAGTGCTGCAGGAGCTTGGGACCTGCTGTGCGACACTTTGCCTAGCAACAGAAACACATGCTTTCCAATTCCAGGTCTGCGTGGCATGCCATTTGGTTAGGGATTCTGCCCATTTGATGTTTAAATACGAGTTTTTGGAGGGAAAACTGGCAAAAAAACCTGATACCTACATGCAAACACATTTTTTTAAAAGTTGAAGAATTAGAATTCCCCATAGCCATCTGTACCCTCCGGTGTAGCTTACAGCTGGCTCAGCTGCATGCCCCTTGGCGTATGAACACCCGTTTCCATCGTTCCCAACTTCAACACTAGAATCCTCCTCTCTTTGCTGTCTTCCTGAATTTTAAAATGGGATAGTCCAAACTACAGACAAGTCAAGATTATGGCTTGTTTGACTTGGCCTTACTATGGGAAGGAAAGTGATTTTTCTTGGGGAGTGATGAAAAGGAAAAATGTTTAAAGTTCATTAACCTTTGGTACAGATAGCAGTGTCCTTTAGACTACACCAGAGCTATTCTTAGTCATGGCGTTTAAGTGGTTATTTTTTATTGTAAGAGAATACAGTAGTTCCCACTAGTGGTGAAATGAGAGAAGTTTTTCCTTTTCCTTTTTTTTCTTTTTTGGCTTAACCTAAATGTGAACTGTAGAAGGCAAGATTTTTAATTCATTCCTTGTCTTCCCATGTATGCTATTTTGTCCCAATTTCCCCCAAAGCAAAATTTATATCTATAGATTGTTTCTTTACTGGCTAATTAAGTATTATACAACTTCACTCTGAAAAACTCAGCAACCCATTCTGTATATTTGCAAATGAACTTTGCTGATTGTCATTATTGCTATAGGGTGCCTGCAGAAAATCCCATATAATTAAGCTGTTGTACTGCCACAGCACAAGAGCTGCAATTAGTAATGTGATTTACACTTCTTTGCCATTAATAATATGGAAAAATCAACATTATTTTCTTGATGATGTTTAGGAGAAATTAGAATGAGGTGGACATGATTAGGAGAAGAGACTTTAATGTTATGACTTGTTAATGCAATAGCCCTGAGCAAGACATCAGAATGATTGTCCTTGCACTAAACTCATTTGCTTCAGTAAGCACAGACCCTCTGCACGCAACAAGACAAGTTTGGAGGAAATTGGATAGATGGCAGGGATTTTGGTGGTATGAACATTTCAGTGTCTTTCATGTGCAGAGTACACACACTGAATCCCTCCACTTTCAAATATTCCCCTAGAGGCAATCTGCATTATTCAAAGCTTAACTATGGCTGCAGCATCCTGTCTGACATGAAAGCAGAGTGCTAGCTTTACATGAACTTTCATATTTACATCTGTAGTAAATCATATTTACTTTTTTCCTCCCCTCCCTCTTTTTCTGTGGGAGAGAGGGAGTAAAATGGGTAGGAGGGAAGGGGGAGGAGGAGAGATGTCCACCAGAATTGTAAGCAAAGCACCAGTAATAAAGTCTAGTCTTATGAGACTGCCCATGAATAGGAATGATAATGAGAGCAGTGATGAGCTGCAGGTTTGTGTCTTTTAGTAAATTATCTAGCAGGCATTTACATTTCATCAATTGTGCTTTTGCATAATAGACCAAAGTGCTACAACAAAAGGAGGCACCATAAAAATGAGTAATTTCAGTGACCTTCTTGGTAATCGCTCTTACAAAGAATATCTTGGAAGTAGCTGGGTGATTCCTCATGGTGAAGCTGCTGTGGAAAGGCGCCCCAGGCCCAAGAAGCCTGCCTGGTGACAAATGCTTTCCAAGGCTTTCTCCTGGCCACTCTGAAACATGGCTCGTATCCTGTTTTCTCCATCTGAGCATGCTTCTAATTGTCAGATGTCAAAAGGCAACAACCATTTTCTTCTTGCTTATCTCCTGATAACATTGATTCTCAAACAAAGGATGTGGGCTTCCATTCTGGAAACAAAGGAAGCATGGCCCAGCTAAGGATGCTGGATATAATATACATACTTCTCCCTGCCAATAATAACAAAACACCATAAATAATACAGAAGCTGGATGTGAAAATGGAGAAAGGGGAATACACTGGTATTGCTGTGCCTGGGTACGGCACTTCCAGGATCGCTTCCCTTCTTGTCCTCAGTGAGGCCTTGACTTCTTCCCTCATTTTTTTTTTTTGTATTTCCCTGACTACCTGCCAGATCCTAAGATGTTCAGACTTCAGGGTTTGTTTTTTTTCCCTTTTGGGTTGTGTCTTTATGGTGTTCTTATCATTTTTTTTTCTTTTCTCCCCACAATGCTCTTTCTTTGGAGGCAAGTCCTAGCTGGTGAGAACCATCTCAGATCTTTCACTGGGGACTTACAGTGAGGCCAGTTTGCATCAGCCAGGAGTCAGACCGAGTGCATTACTGATTTGTGCCTGGCCATGACCTGACCCTACATTTTGTCATGCTCTCCCCTCCTTTCACAGTTAGCTCTCCTTGTTTGTCCTATCATGGAACCCACAAGAACCACTTCAATCTGAGGACCATGTCTTCGTCATCTTTCTGCGTCCCTGGTCTGATGGCACCTTTTCTCCTCTTCTGCCTTAAGTTTGCTGTTTACTTTTACTGTAGGCTTCTCCTTTATGTTCAGTTGCCAAATCTTACCCTGATGCAACTTTTCTTTCCTTATGTCTTTCAGTGTAACAGTTGGGGAACTGGTGGGAAATGTGACGCTTTACTCACATCCCTTCTGCCAGCCAGGCAGCCATGTGACTCCAGTAATGGTAGTGAATCAGTCCCATAGCCTTGGGCTAATCACAAAGAATTTCGGATTAACCTTTTGCTTCTCTCGCTTCTTCTTGTGCTGATCCTCAGAAATCAGAGCAGTCCCCTGCCCCTCACTGTCCTCACCGTGACATGCGAGTCCATGCAAATCCACAAGGTGTTTTGGCCTTGGGACAGCCAAAGACCGGAGAGAGGGCATCAGCAGAGAGGATAAGGGCTTCTGTTGTTATCTCCCTGATGAGATTAATTTTCTTTTTTCATCTTTCTTGGCAGGATCAAAATCCTGGAATTGTTGCCAGACTTCAGGAGCCGGGCTCCATCCCAAGCGGAGGCTCTGTGCCGGCACCAGCCACGGTAAATGGATACACAATGAGGAACCATTTACTGAAGCAGCAAATAATGAAAAGACAGCTGATGCAGGTACGATGCTGAGTGCCTCTGTGGGTTGCTGTGCTGTCCACCTCACTGGGAAGGACAGGACTAACTGGAATGGGGAAATCACCAGTCAGCAAACACTATGAAGTGAACCTGGAATTGCTGGGTTGAGTCAGACTAGGGCTGTGGTGAGTCCAGGATGTCATGCCCAAGAGGGGCCAAGGCCAAGTGCTGCTCAGCAAGTCTGAGTGCAGCTCTGCCCACTCATGCAAGGGAAGGATTCAGTCACCTCCGTATCATTGCTGTCATCGTTGGTCAGCCACAGAGTTGGGAGGGAAGATTCAGAGAAGGGAGGCTTGGAGGGTGAGTCAGCCCCAGGAGAGATGTTCTCCATGCTTGCCTTTCTCTCTGATTCCCTTCAGAGTTACCAGAACAGATATTAGGCTCCCGTTTTCCCTAGCAGGGTCTAGCATGAACAAGGTTTGTAATATGCTGTGTGAAGAGCAGGGATGGGAGAGTCCCACAGATGGGTTGTGTGAGGCAGCACCGAACATTTGCCTGTGACTTTCTGAGCATGCTGCTGCGTTTGGGTCAAGTAGGCTCATTTCTTTGTATGGGAAAATAGAAGAGTAGCGTAATAAAACCCTCAGCAAAGTACGGTCCTGCTCATTGATCCAACTCCATTTCAAAATCAACTCTGCCTCCTTGTCATCAGTTGGCTTCAAGCTTATCTGTGCTGCTCTAACACAGCGGGAGCCAGGCCTCAGCTTCCACTGTCCATGAGGAGTTCCCCAGGTCACAGCTGCCGTCCTCAGCAAGGATGCAAGTGCGATGGCGGGTCCTGGGGTTTAGTAGTGGGAGACGCAAATTGGGTCACTTGGAGGAAGCCAGCAATGCCTTGTGCGGGGAGCACCTGTGGAGGATCCCTGGCTTCCTGTGGTTTCCTGCTGTGTTCTGATTAGAAGTGGCAACCAGCACAAAAGGTGATGGTACACATGAGCAGAGCTGTCCTCCAGATAGGGTAACAGCCACCAGCAATCTCCTCTTCGTTGGTGTGTCCCTGCAATGCTGCCACAGATCCTGTTCTCTAATAGACTTCTGGGCACCTTTTGTCCCCGGATCTGGCACTTCAGAGAACACGTCCAAATAGTCAGCATGAGAGGCGCTGGGGAGATGCCAGGATTCTTGCAGCCTCCGGCTGTGATGCACTTCACTCATAAGCTGGAGAACACCAGGGTCTCCAGCTCCCCTTGGGCCGCCTGCATAGCATCTGCTGAAGGCTGTGTGTCCTAATGCTGGGCTGTTGTCAGGACACCTCTGTGAGAAGGGGCATGGTAGAAATTAAGATCCAGTCTGAAATAAACTGTCTGAGCTGAGTCTCATCAGAGGGGTGGGGTGTGTGTGTGTGTGTGTGTGTGTGTGTGTGTGTGCGTGTGTGTGTGTGTGTAGGGGAAGGATTGTTAATGATGACAGCGGCTACACTTCAAGTGTCTGCTGCTATTCTTGCTTGTCAGGAGACTGCAACTTGACTATTCTGCCCCTTGTTTTCCAGGAAAAGCAGAGACAGAATATGCTAGGAGTAACATCTGAGCAGAGGAATTTGTTTGCGGCTCAGCAGATCAATCAGTTTCAAGGTAAGGAGGGAAATGGTGTGCTATAAAAAGCCTCGAGGAGCCAGGGCCTGGGGTCTGATTAAATACAGGGTGCTTAATGATTCTCTGCCCTGAAATAAAAACATTTCACATTTTATCACATATCATGAGATTGACCCATTTCCTTATCACTCCAGTAATAACTCTGTTACAAAGAGCACAGAGGAGAGGCCCATGTAATGAAAGAGAGAGACGTAGCAGCAGCCTTTTAAGGCTCTGCCATGTCTCCAGGTGAACATGTGCCCACCAGCTAATGTGTCCCTTTGTGCGCAGCCGTGCAGCAGCCCCTTCCCGCTGACTGCAGCCAGGTGATGCCAGCTCCTCCGCCCAACCACCGCATGCTGCCATCTAACCCAGCCATGCTCCAGAGCACCTTGGGCTCTGGCATGGCCCCGGCCACTGCCAGCCAGAGCAGCGGGACGATGGTGATGATTCCACACAACTCCAGCAAGCAGCAGGGTATTTTTCCACCTAATTCTGACTTTAACATCGCGCTGCGGCCAAGCCAGAACTCACTGGGCATGAACTCGGGGTGCCAAACAGCACACAGCCACTCTGCTGCACGGCCAGGAATGCCGATGGCAGGCTTCAGTTCTGCTTCCTTAGCAAATCACTCTGCAACTCAGCAACACTTGAGGCAGCCGAGTATGCCAAGAATCCCTAACGTCTACCCCAACTCATCTGCCCAGATGTGGACGCCGACCGCTGTGCCAAGAATGCCAAATCAAAGCCAAATGGATACCAGCATGCAGCAGTTCTCCGGTAACACCCTCTTCTCCAAACAGAACATGCGACCGAGTGCACCAGGGCAGCAGTTCTCCCAGCAGGCTGTAGTGCCCCCAAACCAGATCGCTCCCAGCGTCCAGGTCAGACAGATGCAAAAACTGAGCATGGGGCAGTCTGGCCAGGGCTTGAGCTCAATGAGTAATCAGAACTTGAGACACAATTTAACCAGAGGACCGTTGCCAGCTATGAATGTTATGAAATCAATGCCACAGGGAGTGTCCAGTTTTAACCAGCTCAACCCTGCCTCGGGCCTTGGCCCACCGAGCTACCCTGCCACGGGCCAGCCTCCCGACGCCTTCAACAGGATGAGCGCTGCTGCTGAGCTGCCACAGTACGACTTTGTGTCCCAGCACAGCAATTCGGTCATGCCCGCAAACTGCAGTGACACTGACTTCCTCGACTCCCTCATGAAGAACAGCAGCAGCAACGACGAAGAGTGGTTGAACAATCTGACAATGATAGACGACATTTTGGGACAGCATGCTCAAAGCTCCGGACACGTTTAGCTCGGAGAGAAGCAGCCTCGTTGTATATAACATACGTATGGCTTTTGAACATAACAGACAACCCGTGAAAGCCGCCGCCTCTTTCAATACAGAATGAACAGACTCAGCCAATTCTTTGCCTGCATCAAAGTTTAATATTGGCAGTTTTTCAGATGACTGTATATATTTGAATATTTTGTAAATTATGTTTTCCTAAACCTTAAATGTAGAAGTATTTATACTTCTTTGCTGGACTGTTTGTAAATAAATCTATAGCATACCTTTTGGTTTTATTATAGGGATTTCATTATACCTTGTTATAAATATGCAAATAATATTGTTAGTTTCAGTAATACTGTGTATTACAGCATAAAATACTTATGTTTTTGACATAACTTAACACATGAACTAGGGGTGTCATTGCAACCAGACTAAGCAGAAATCAAATGTGGCATCTGTTCTCCCATATCAAGAGGAAAGATTGAAAAGTTGCATTGAAAAAAAAAAATCCATAAAAGGAGCTGCAGATTCCCTCATAGCTGAGTCTCACAGCCCGATTCTGGTATGTAGGTCCCATCTGGGCTCCTGGTGCATTCAGGGATCTGCCCGCAGAGATCCATTTGCAAGAACCCGACCACGTTCTCAACTTGACCCACTCCAGCAGGTCGATTCGACCGACCCCGTGCCGTCCGTTGTCCTGCAGCGAGTGTGCACTGGCGGTGTTCCAGGCGCTGCCTGGCGGGTGTGTGCGTGCGTGTGTGGGCATCGCAGGCTGGGGGCTCTGCGCCGCCCGAGGCAGGGCGCGGGGGAGATGCTGCCAAGCCTCCCTGGCAACTGAACCCTTCCGTAAAAAGGTAGCTCTGGTTTGCACACCTCTGCCATGTATATTTGTAGTGTACAGGTGATTTGTTCCTGGTTTTAAGGCTTTTCATAATTTCTGTTTTCATGTGAGACTTTTTTCAGGGGAAAAGTCTATAAACATTAATAGTTAATTTTTGATGTTTTTCTGTCAGCTACTATTGTCCTATGTATATTTAAGAGTCTGTTTATAAAAGATTCACTGTACTGTAAACTTCTTAAAATGTTCATACTTTGTGTAATCATATTTTAATAGTCACGTCATACTTCGCAATACATTTGTAATATAACGTCAGCTTCAAGCACAGAATGTTTTTTTTCTTCATACCATAATAAACTGCCAGGGGAAAACTGCATATAGTTTATGTGCTCATTCCTCAGCTACAGTGTTTCATACCTGCAGATATTTGAATTAATTTGATTTGTCCAGGATGCTGCAACATCAGTCTAATAACCTGTACAAATGTGTGTGTGTGCTGTTAGTAAAAGAAATGGGCTAGACAAAGAATTGAAGCAGGCTTTAATTTTATTTTAAGGTGTGATTTCTTAGGCTTGCTCTCCTTTTCCAGTGTAATTATAGGTGAACGTGAAATTAATCTCTGTTGGGTTTTTCTTTACATAGCAACATGTTTATTTAAGTGACAGTTCTTATTTCGAAATGCCCATACCAGTTGGCCCATCAGAAAATAGAGCCGTGCCCAGCGTGAGGTGGTGAGGAGAGCTGGGGGGCTGGCTCTATTCCACAACGCCAGCGAGGGTGATGCCAGGTACAGCACATCACTCCTTTGACACAGAAACGACAGGAGAGCTGGTGCCTGCCCTGGGGAACGTGGGGCAGGGAGGTGGGGTGGGAAGGAACAGGAACGTTTTGGTAATCTTAAAGAAATGCACAAATAGAATCTGTAGCTAAAATTGCCTCATTTAAACAGGGCCAGATGCCACCCCAGCTTCCTAGGGCTGGTGGAGAAGACGTGTCAGTGCTGCCCTTTGTCCTGGGCACACTGTGGTCACGGGCAAGCCTGAGGAGATCTCCTGGGGGGTGATCTCCCTCAAATTGATCCATGCTGGAGGGAGGGGTTTGGCACCCTGGCGTGGGTCCTTCTAGAAGCCTGTTCTCCGGAGCTGGATGGCAGAAAACAGCTTCTGAAGTCTGAAATGAGAGGGGACAGACAGAGTTTAAAGCAGTCGAGTCCAAGCTCTGCTGCCAGGTGGGCCAGAGACCTCTCCCAGGCACAACTGCCTTGCCGGAGATCTGTGTGGCTTTGTGATGGCGAAGGCAGGTCCTTGTGGTGCAAGAGGCTCCGAGGGGAATGACCCCGAACCAGCTTCGTCCTGAGAATGGCATGTACTTGTGTGCGAAACCAGGGTGAGGAGGAAAAAAGCCAGTTTTTCCAGCAAAGGAAGTCAGCCCCACCAAACAATTGCCCAAAATGGGCTGTAAAACTCAGCAAGCGTCTGAATGAGACAGAAATGCCGACTCGCCTCCAGACAGCAGAGAGGGGGAGAAATGCCTGTGAGTATGTCTGTGGTGAGGACAAAGGTGAGTTTGTTTGGCTGTGAAAACTGGCACCGTTTCAGCAGCTTTTCTGTCGTGAGCTGTGTCCTGCCAGGGAGCAGCGCTGGCTGCGGCCGGGCTTCGCTGCTTTATGGAGCAGCGGGTCTGACCACAGGTCTGGGAGCCAGCAGCGCCTCGCCCCCTCCGGGCCAGCAGCACAGCGGTCACAGATGGAGAGAGGGCTACTGCCCACACGCTCTTTTTTAGAATATTAATAAAACTAATGAAAATGCCCTCTTTTCATTCTTCATTTTGTTTGTGTCAGTGCACCTTTCAGCTTTTCACTTCTGCAAGATTTGGGTTACAAATACTGGGGGGGACACGTCTTCAAAAGCCAACTGTTTCCCACAGAATTTATCTTGTACCTGTGTTGTGTACCCACTTGTTTTCACTCTGTTTTTTTGTCTAGCTTTTGAGCTGGTAGAGCTTTTTACCCCTCCGTATCACAGTTCCTCACGTCTCTCCTTCCGTGCCACAGGGGTGCTGTGAGGAGTCAGGACTATATCGAGCTTGGAAGAGGAACAGGACTAAGTATTATTGTTATCTTGCTGTCTCTGGTTGTGCTTGTAACTGCTGATTCTTAAACATATCTTTGGGGGCATTGGTATGTAACTGCAATGGCCAGTGCTCTGCTTGGGTTGCAGCTCGGGCTGGAGCACAAAGCACAGGGATGTGCAGGGTGCGTGATGACCGCAGGGTAATGTTTCAGCAACCGGAGCACTAACACTGCAGTTCTGGTTGGTGTCAGGTAATGCCTCTATCACAATAAATCGTCTGTTTTGTTCTACAGAAAATACCTTTGTACTTTGCCTTCCCTTTTTTCTTCTCTCCATTTAAAGTGTGAAAATGCCCAAGGTTTGATCCTGCCTTCACTTTCACGGTCCATATCACTAAGGCAAATAGTTAGAGCTAGTGAGGAAGACTAAATCCATCTGCACGGTTCTCCCGTTGTATTTACTACCAGATCACACCACGAGGCCTATGTAGAATTACACCACGAGCCAAATTCTGCTGCCTTGCGTGCAGTGTAAACACAGAATAGGTCTCCTGAAGGCAGTGGTATAGCACAGGATTTACACAGGCGTAAATAAGAGCAGCATCTGGTGCTGTGGAAGTGCAAAATTAATTTTGATTTCTAAAATAGTTACAAGGAACAAAGTGTCTGAGAGCACTCGCTGTTGAAAGCTATCATTTATTTCCCAAACAAGTTACATCACCAGACTGCCCTCATAATTATGGCCATGAAAACAGAGGCAAGGCAGTAAGGTTTTTCCTCTTGGATTCTAAAATAACATCAAATGCCTATAAAGGCCAGAATTTCCAAAGACCTGAGCTCACTAAAAGCCTGTCTGTCTGAAATGTTAGTCGCATAGGTAAGGTGGACTTACTACAGAAAAATTCTCTTTGTGAACTGTATTCATCTAAAGCAGCCCAGTTTTGACAAAGGCAAAACAGAAAAACACATTAATTCCTATCAGAAAGCACGCAGGGAGTGTGTAGGGATAGATGTCATGGGAGCTTGGATCAGGCAGTTTCCCTGGGAAGCCTGGCCCTGACTTATGCAGAACCTGAGCTCTGCTGCTCAGTGGCTCTCCAGGATTGATTACATGTCTTTCTTAAGAAGCTTTCAACAAAGGAAGCTGCACTGATGTTGAAGTGTAAGGTCAAGTTCTCCTCTTGTGTAGGATGTCGTAAATCAGGAGCTATTCCACTGCCTGTAGCAGGGTAACCCCTGATTTACACCAGTGTGGGAGCAGGAGTGAGCACCTGGTGAGAGGCTGGCACTTGCCTGACAGCCCTGCCCTGATGGCTCCACGTGTCGGGAGAGGTGCCGGGGACATGCAGGGTGGCCCTGGGAGAGGACCTGCTCTGTGCTGGCACGAGGCTGAGGGGCCGGTGAGGATGAGGGAAGGCGTGAGGGTAAGCGGCCAGCCACCGTGCAGGCTCTGCCGCCTTTCTTGCTGCGTGTCTGCACAGAAGGGCAGGTGGCACACGCCCCCAGGGGAACACTTGGCCCTGGCACATCTGCCTAGCCATCTCTTCAGGCTGAGCTCAGGTTTTGGTGCTTAATGCCAAATTAATGCCTGTTTCACCTTCTATTCCCTGCTGTATATATAGCAAATCTAAAAATAATAATTTAAAAAAAATAGTCTGGAGGAGAGTGAGGTGTTTTAAATACCAATAATGGTCTCTCCTGGGCAAGCTAAAACACAAGTACTGGTTGGCAGCCGCGGGAGTTACTGAGAACTGAAGACTCTGGCTGGTCAAGAGGCCTCCTGTGTACAATCCTGCATAAAACTGGGGAAAGGCGCCTTATTAAAGCAGCCAGGCTGAAACCAGTGGAGCTGTAGTTAATCACAGCCATTTTCTCTGCTACCTGCCCACTCACTTGAGGGTTTTGTAGCAGTGCGCAGAACAAATATGCTGTTTTATACACGTCTTGATCCATTTCCCATTACGCGGCAGGTGTGGGACTTGGCTTTCACCCTTGCTCTGCCCGAGGCAGCCATGTGCCTCACAAGGGCTCGTGCTATCTGCGTTGGGCTGTGTGTGTTGGTGTTGGGCTGTGTGCCCTCTGTGTGGCTAAGCACGCATGACCATGCACGTGGTAGGGACATGGAGCCAAGTTTCTTTGCTTTTCTGAGCTCCAGAAGTAGAGATGGTTGGATTTTTTTTTCTTTTTCGCAAGTTTGGCATGACAGTGGTCTGGGCTGCATCACGGCTATGTGTCAATTAAAACACACCACAACTACAGCAATGATTTGTCCCGACAGCCAAAAGGGCCTTTTGCTGTGTGGCTGAACCCTGCTGTTGGTCTCACATGTGTCAGAGCCAGAAACCAGTGAGACACTCCTGGGTTTTGTGCATCACATTGTTTTTGCCCTTATCATGGTTTATGATCCTGCAATTTAATGTCTGAGATTTAAACCATTTGGTTAGAAAAGAAAAAAGAAATGCCATTTTAAGCTCAGAGTCAGATTTGTATCCAAAAAGGACATATTAATTGTTCTGATGTTGTTTTAATCCCTTTTCAAGGAGCGAAAAGACCCGAGTACTGACCCTGCTTGGTTTCACGTCCTGAAGCTGTGCTGTGCTTGATGAATGGCTGGGACAGGTAAGACCTGGGGCAGTGGCAGGAGGTAGTGAGACTGGCCTATTTTCACTCCTGAAGGGAAACCAGCCCGAAGCTATAAAGTTGTGAAATCTCTTTTTTTTTTCTTTGCTAATATAGAGCTGTGCTTGACTCCATCCAGCTGCAGAAACATGCTTTGTTTCAAGTTTACAGACTGCTCCTTGTCAGACCTGCCGGCTTTGTATGGCAGCCGGGGAAACAGAATTACCTGGCAGACCAGGACCTGTGTTCCTTTCTTCTTCTCAGCCCATAAATTATTTTTCTCTTTCACCTATTAGCTGGCTACACTTTTTGCCTAAGCGGCTCCCATTAACCCCCCGTTTGAGCCTCACAATCTTTAATAAATATATATATTTTTTCCTGTGCCCTTTCAGGATAGTTGATGATGTCCATTAGCAGTGGGGGACCGTGAGGCACAAAAGGCTCAGGACTCAAATCCCAAAGATATTTAAGTGCCTAATGAGGCAGGCAGACACCAGTAGGATTTTTCAAGTGTAGTTAAGCAGGACTAGCAGCCATGTCTCACAGCCTGTGGGTTGTATATTACCGTCAGTAGCTGTGCGCCGGTTTGGACTTTGTTTTACAGATCTGGGAGGAGAAGCTGGTTGTTTCTGTATGGCCTGTTGTGGGCAAAATGGGACTGTGAGTCAGGCCCCTCTCTGTTTTAATTTTCCAACCTCAAGAGCCAGTTGGCTCATTCCAGCCGGGGAGAGCATGCAGTCCGGCAGGTAGGCAGTGGAGGATGAGCCATCAATTTCACCCATCTTCTGTGCAAGCTCTTTGCTTTACTAAGCGCCTGGTTCCCAGCTCTGGGCCCCGGCACACCTTGCTGCCGCAGGGATTGGGCTCATTGTAAAAACTAAGTGGTTCGCTCTTCTTGGCCAATATTCCTGCCAGCAAATTCTTTGAAAGTGCCACCTGTGCATCTCAAAGAGCAGGTGGAGTCCTACTTCTGCTTCAAACCTCCAGCTCTTTACTCTGCTAAGGTCTTTGGCTTATGACCTGCAGTTGAAATAATGTAGCAAATACTAATGCAGCAAGTACCCAGACAGCTCACACGGGAAAGACCTGTGGGGAGATGGCAGGAGAAAAGGGACAGATCTGAGTTTGATCTGTCTCCAGAGGAAGCAGGAGGGACAATGGACACGTGTTCGGGGGGGAGCAGCCTGGCGTTAGCCGCAGTGCAGCACAGCTCCTCCCGTGTGGGCCGAGACTGTCGCTCCTCTGGGTAGCGGGGTGCACTGTTACCACAAGTGGGATTGCTGTGAATGTAACATCACCTGGGGAGAACCTGAACTGAAGGACAGAGGGAGAGGGAGGGAGGGAGAGAGGGCACACCAATGCGCTGGAGACAGGTATCAGGGCTAGGACTTCACTTACAGCCTCGGTGACCCCTCAGCCCTGGGGTGACCTTTCCCCAAATCCTGTAGCATGGTCACCTCCCCGGAGCCTGCGCTCAGACCAGAACATGCAGAAATGTAACCGTGTCGCTTTGTTAGTGGAGAGCTGGGAGTGTGTGTGGTCAGGTGGGTTTGCGCAGCCGATTGCCATAGGGTACTGCTTTGTGGCTCTGCAGAAACCTTTCCTTCACCTGGGGAGGCTTTTGAGCCCAATGCTGTGCTTGTCACTATAAATCAGAGGCTGCTAGTGTCCCCAGCCAAGCTCTGCACCTCAGTTTACCCACCCATAAAATTGAGATAGTCCCCCTTCCACAGAGATAGTTTGAGGGGTAATTGGTTAACACTGATAAAGTGCTTTGAGCAGCTAGGACTGTAAAAGTGCCAAGTATTATTATTAGTCCCATGTCTTTGCTTTACTGTGTCAACCAGATCAAGGAGCCTTGTGGTACAGTAGCAGCCTCCTGCAGCACCCGCTCCCCTCACAGCACAGGCCATGCAAAGCAGATTAGCCTACAGCTGGCCTTTTCAGACCAAAAGCAGCAGTTCCCGCTGCCTGCGGTGGGTGTCTGGGTATCCAAAGAAAAATTTAAACTAAATACTTGTAAATGCTTGGCTGCAACAGGCTGAGTTTTGCTGCTTGAGTGACTGAGAACCCAATCCCTTGTTGAAAAGGGAAATAAGTTTTTGCACCAATGAATTTCAGGCCATGCTCTGAACCTACCTGGAAAATCAGTGTTTTGTTGGTCTTTCACGATTTGTGCGGGCAATTGTGCATTTGTAGTTATTTGCAGCCAGCCACTCAGACACCGAGTTCATGCTGTTCAGCTACATGAGTACTCCAGGTGGGTATCTGCTCTTGGACTCATAATTAAGCTTTAATGTGACCAGTTTTTCTCCAAACAGCAGCTGGCATTTATAGCTGTTCTGACTTTTTAATTAAGGTATGTATGCTTTTGTATTTTTTGTTTGGGGTTTGGTTGTTTGGGGTTTTTTTTGTATCTAACTCCTCTCACACCTATACATTTCCTTTTTTTTCTTCACATAGTCTTTCACACATGTGAGGATAACCTGTGGACTGCCATGTCTGGCTGTGAAGAATGGTTGATGGGAATCCAAGGCTGTAAGAGGTGAACTGGTGCGTATTTGGAAAGCGCCCCCCTTCTTCCTGGTTGTCTACTTTGCGAAACTTAATTATCTTGAGACCACTAGTGTATTTTGAATTTGGTACAATTAATCAACAGTTCAAAATCGTCTAGTGGGGGAGTGTGGCTAGACACAGACAGAGAAATGATTGCATCAGACTCATTTTCAGAGGAAACTTGCTAGAAGTGAGTTGTGATGTGAGTACAGCATTCAACAGAGAGGATTCAAGCATTGTTTTCTAGAGGTAGCAAAAAAAGATCTTTGCACCTTGGAATGGTTACCAGTGTGTAAGCCAGAAAACATGCCCACATTTCCAGCTGCCGTGTCAAAAGCTAACATGCTTAGCCATGTGTAGATCCACCATCACAGGCACACGCTTCTCCAGCACTCTGTAACTCACAGGGATGTGTAACCGCCTCATGATTTTATCCACTGTTTCATCTTGCAGACATCTCCGTGATTGACTGGTTTAGAAACTCAAACACCTGACACCTCTTGAGCTTCTTATGGATGGCTAATGTACCCAAGAGTGTAGCAAGACACCATCTGCAACCATGCTTGGCCTGGCATGAAATCAGACAGGGAGGCTCTTTTCATCTTCTTGCACCTTGAGGTCTGATCCCAGAATAATGTTTTCATTTTAATTGTCTGTCAGTAGGTCATTTTATTCCTGGTGTCAGCATCCACAATAAGCATGAAAAGAGTTTTGCCTCTGGCTGTGGCAGTAATGATAGCTGTAGTACCTCTTGTCCACATCCTCAAATCATCCTCAAACTTAAACTGTGAGCTATTCTGGAGAACAAATACATTCTTTGTGTATTTTATGCAGTGCCCAACACAATGAAGCCCCAGTCTCTAGATGCTACCATAATACTACTAATAAATAATAACTCAACACTGAGATTAACACTGCCACACGGAGGCTTTCTGATTTGGTACATTAACTTCTTATTCTTTTCATGCTGTGAATGTAAGCTGTAGCTGGAGATGCAAAGTGCTGTGAAGATTACTGTAAGTACTCTGATCTTCTGAACCCTGAATGGAGGTCGCTGTTGTATAATAAATTGCATTAAAATATAAATGAAAAGAAATCATGTACAATTTTTCTAGCAAGAATTATTCACAAGAAGCTTTATAGAAGAAATGACTGCATCAGCTCCAATAAAAGACATTATTTCTTTCAGGTGGCTGCTTGGAGCTTTACTAATTGTCTGGAGAAACCTGTATCAGCACCTGATGTGATACCTGGGGCTTCCGAAGACTGCACTTGTCTTAGTGATTTTGCAGAGCTTAGAGGTTTGTGGGTTTTTTTTTTTTCTTCACTCATTAGATCAACTAACGAAATTCTGCTTCATAAAAAAATTATTTTCTTCTACTCACCAGAGTGCAAAGATGAGCCAGGCTAGCTGATCCACAGCAGCATGGCTCTTTCAGTCCCATGGGAATGATCTTTTGTCCCACAGGAGTTAAGAAAAACCTTCATTGACTGCTGCAATGGGTGATCACTGTTAACACTATGAATGCTCCTTGTTTCTAATCCTGCCAATAAATGGCAATTTTCTCTAACAATGGGAAAGAAAATTGCATCTGAAACTCAGTTTCTCTTCTCCCAACCATGACATATTTAGGCAAACTGACTATGGTGGTGGGTTTTTCTTTTTTATTATAAAGAATAACAAGATTAGATCCATTTTTCCTACAAAACATAGTCAGGGGAAATTCGAATTAAACCAAAATCAATAAAGCATGAGCTCCGGAGAACCCAAAAGAAACTATATTCCTCTAGCTGTGCACTGGCAGCCTCTGCTGATACAGGCTTGAATCCAACCTGAAGTTCATCACCTGAGAGTGCAGAATTTCTTCCAAATTAATGGATCCACTGGGGTTTGGAGAAACAAATCCGTAAAGCTCTGGGGGGTAGTGGTGCCTGGAACAGCTTGCCAACTCATTGATTGCCTCCCCTGCATAAGCAGTCACTTCTGTTGACAATATGACAGCAAATACTATCATGGAAATCAAGCAAAAATATGTTCTGATCTAAACAGATGCATGTTTCTCAAGAGGAAGGAGGAAGGGCTTTCCCAGTGCTGATCTTTCTGCAGGCTCTCTGGCTGGTCCTGTGACCTCAGAACTCTTTGCCGTTCAGCAACCTCAGCCTGCTGCCTGGAGCCTGTCCAGATTTTAAAGCTAACTCCTCTTCGTTGGGGGATGACAGCTGGGAGAAGCTGTGCCATATTTTCAAAGCGCACAAATAATTCACCGTGAGCAGTAAATGCTGGTGAGAATGGTTTCCCTTCCTGTCCTATCACCTGCCGTGACTCTTGTACTATAAAATAAAGACTATTTCTGAACAGATCATGTATCAACTCTTTTGGCAGCCCACCTCTATTGTGCTCATTGGCATACTTAAAGTGATGCTTAAAGAACCTCTTACATGCTGAATTTTAAGTGATTCAGACACTACTGTGGCTTAAGCTGTACACGTGTGGACCTTGATAATAGAAGGAGGGTGTTGGGGGAGTCCATTTTACACAATTTTTTACACTGATAAAAGTGTTTGATGCCAACGTGCTGTGCTTGTAACAAGGTGTTTTAACGTTAAGCACTTCACTGCTGCAGTCTCAGCTGCCCTGCATCACTCGTTCTGCTGGGATTTGAATGAAGCCTCAGCCCTTCAGAGAACTTCAGTGCACAGAGAAAAAGAGAAGCACTTACCAGGCATTTGTCTAAAAGCTCCCTCTGTTTTATGAGGTCTATTTACACATTTAACAGGTAACTTTGTATTGCAGTTTACATTTAAGTGTACTTGAAACTTATTTACTTGTGTGCTGTTTAATTTAAGAGGATTTTCTTCTATATCTCTTAATTTGGGGCATTGTTCTGATTAATTCTACTAACAGTTCTGGTAATTCAGCAGATACTACTATCTTCCATTTGTTTGGCTCTTTTCATCCACGTTCATTCCAGTTCTCTTAAAACCTTTTACTTACTATGCAAATTAGGTATGATACATGCGAGAATGAGTTTGCCTTCCTGTGAAATGCAGCTATTTCTCAAATAAAACATGCTAACTGCTTCTAATATTTGCATGCAGAAAATAATGGTTTTTTTTCCTACCTAAATATAGAATCAGGAAGTACCTGATACTAATTTTCTCATTCTTTGAAGACAAAGAATCAGCATCTAATAGGAGGTATCTGTCTACTAGCCACAGCAGATGTGTATATATACATATATATGTATATGTATGCTTCAGTTGCCATGTGCCAGCTTTTGGTGACAGCACTACTGTGCATGCAAAACCTAGGTATCTGAAAGCTAGCATCTGCCCAGTTTCACAATAACAAGTATGTACATTCAGTCAGTGTCTCTGAAAATGGTTCCCAAAAGACAGTTGCTATTTCCAGACCTTGGGAGTTGCAGGATCCAGAAATACAACCAGCCTCTTACATAACTCACCTTATTGCTATTGTGAATCAAGCAGCAAGGTGCAGATATTTTTAGGGGCTAAAGGTGTTTTATTTGGTAACATGGTAGTTGATAAAGAAATGATTAGGCTAATTGAGGGAAAAGCTAGACAGAAATAGGTTAAAGCGGTCTTAAAGTACAGCTTAAAAGAATTAAATCTGGCAGTCTTTATTTAACAGGGACAAAAATAAACATCAAATTAGCCAACAAAGGACAATAACAGGAAACAAAGGGTGTAAGTGGCACAGTACTAGAAAAGCAAGAGTCACTGATATATCTTTTCTAATCTCTAACACACAAAGGAAAAAAATGTACAAATATGAACATATAGACATATGTATGTATGCTATGTGCAATGCTATATTGTCTTTTCCATTTTATCTCTCACAACTATAACCAAGTGAAAAGTAGATGGATATAAATCATCTTTAACTTGATTATGGGCTTGATTTAAAGATGCAGACTCCCCTCCTCCACTTAGTTTTGCCCCTCTACTTTACAGAATAGTAGCAAAACAAGTTAATATTATTATCAGGTATGGTTATGCTCCCAAACTGCACCTTGTTGTCATCAATCTCATAATGCCTAGGCATCTTCAGTTCCACATACATATTTATTATTTGCATTATGATAGTGCTAGAAGACCCTGAGAGCTTTACAAAGTATGACATGAGAGAACTGAGGAATACAGGCAAGAGAGGCAGCATGAAGAAATGTGACACTATATTGTACTCATTAGAGGAAAGAAAAATTTTAAGGACAGTTTTGAAGAAAAATTATCAGTAACTTTTGTTCTGTTTATAGGATCCTTGGAAATAAAGGGCAGCCAGCAGAATGCACAAAACAACCTGTTTAAACATATTACAAGCAGGCTGTGAAAACTGGCATCATGAGCTGACTGGAGTGGCAGTTAGATCTCAGCAGTGAATGGAAACGGCAAGTAAGGTGAAGACAGGCTACCAAGGCCTTCCAGAGTAAAGACACGTAGGTAAGGATCGACATGATAGAGTAGGCTGAGCCAGCACAGGGATGAAAAGAGAGGAATAACACAGTGAAAATGACAGACTAAGAAAAATGGCCTTTGTAGCAATGTTCTCAATAAGTATGAGCAAGACAAGGTTATATTTTCCAAGGCCAAAGGAAAGGATGTTGCAGTAATTGAGATTTGAGAAGATGGAATTTTTAGCTATACGGACAGTTTCAGACATAGTTTGAACATAAAGGTCTAGGGAAAGGTCTGAGTCAAAGATTATTACATACAGGCAGATAATAGTGCAATAGATAAAGCAGAGAGTACTTGTGGGAGAATACTTGACACTGTTTTAACTGTACTGTGCTTAAAATGACATTAGGGCTGTCAATTAACCAGTTTTTATCCAGATGGCCCAGGGATTGGAGGCTGAAGTATTTGTGTGCTGTCTGGGCTGATTACAACATGGGCACCATATGCTGCAATACAAAAGAGCGAGGACCAGGCTCAGAAATACAGAGACAACCTAAACATCCCAGAACTCCACTCACACACAAAACTTGAATAACATAAGCTCTCACAGATCCAAATAGCCATCAGGTGAATCATCAGTCAGGTGACTCAAAGCACGTTTCTTCCAGTCACATCATCTTCAGGCATCTGACTGTGCAGGTGTGGGACTCATGGGGCATTTGTGACTGCGTGCAGCAGAAGAGGAAGTCCTACTGAACAGTCCGAAGAAGGTAACAGAGACACAAGTCAAGAGTTTAGTTAGGAAAGCATGCCAATCTCCAGTGAAGAGGTGTAGCAGTGAAAAATCTGAGTGTGGGAATTGTCTGAACTGTGGTTGTAGTACACATTATCTGGGGATAAAATGTAGAGTGACTACAGGAGCGACTCTAGGGGCAAGGTCTGGTTAGTATCTACTGGAAGCTGGGAAGCATGTAAGAAAAAGCCCCTCAAAAATGTGCCAGTAGGTGGGTTAGAAATGTAGGAGGAAAAGAAGGGAGGGGAGAGTCACCGAAGAAGGGTGGAGAGTATTTCACTTGAAAGTTTAGTGTGGAATAGTAGTTGCAATCATTAAAGGTCATACAAACAAGAGGCTGATGTGAGACTTTGTCTTTATAAAGAAATGCAAAGGGCATAAACCACATTGGAAAAGAACTTGGACAAAACTGATGGGAAAAAATTGATGAGAGCATTTGTGGACAGCACTTCTAGTGATCTGAACCATGAAGTATCAGAAATGAGTAAGGCAAAAAAAAAATATTTCTAGATCTTATGCTGCCAGAGAAAGGCTTTAAAATGTGATCTGAAAGAATGATCAAATAAGGACCCTCTGTGTGTATGCACAAACATGTATGTGGACCAATATATGCATATAAATGTATATATATATATATATATATAAACCAATAAATTGATATATGATTTACAGTTGGAAACACCACACTGGAATCAAAGCAAGTCTTCAGACTTGCATCAGTGCATTTTCTAGCTAGTCTTTACTGAAAGGATGATGTCAGAAGCAAAGGTGTATGATACCAGAAGACGACAGACAAGATTGCCTGTGTGAGGGAGGCGAACTAACGTTTCATCTCCTTTTGATCACTGTTTGCTTCTGCTGCTTATTAATGTAAAACACACAGTTACGTGCTTATTGTAGAAAAATATTTTTTACTCCAGAAACAATTTTTCCATCATAAGAGGCACCAGTCCAATTCCCTTGTGGGTTTTTGTTGTTTTGATTTTCTAAAGTTTTTGGAATTCCAGATGTAAATTGTTGACAGTAAAGGAGACACCTAAAACTAATGAATTAAATTAGTGTTAAAATAATTGTCTTGTGGCTCTCTGAAAGTACATCTTGTCTGGTACAAATACATAGTGGCTGTTCAGATGGTGTAACTATTTGTTCATAGACAACAAATGACTGGCAGAATTAAATTGGAGAAAGACTTTTTCAGGAAGATACGGAAGAGCAGAGGTGATGGCTTGGTACGACAGGTGGTGATCTCCCTCCCAAAGGAGCTACCACCGGCACTGGGTGAAACTGGGTATGGAGCTCCTAAGTGCTTGGGCTCATGAATGAGCCCAAAGGTACTTTTGGTTTATATTATTCTCTTTATACTTTTTCTTCTATCAGCTCTTCTGTGGTATCCAGTCCTGAGAGGAGAGAGAGGCATTGTCCCTCTACTGACAGGGGAACAAGTCAGGTCCAGCCACACCACCCGAGAAGCTAGACACAGTTGTTTTGTAATTTAAAAATATGTTTTATAGTATCACAAATCCCCTTTACCTGAGAGCACATAGCCCCAGGCAGCAAGGGGTCCCCAAATTACCACCTTGCCCCCTAGATGTACCCAGCTGCTCTCTGCACAGTGGCAATGGGCCATTTTATGAAGGAATTTTTTTTCTTCTTTAAATCTTACATTAATCATCCTTCTGGCACCTGCATCGCCAATTTTTGAACTTCTTATCAGTTTTTATTTGCAGTCAGGGAGCATCCAGCAGGCTCGGGCTGCGGGGCTGCCTCTGATCATCCGTGGCCATCCATCGATCAGCTGGACGCATGTCCGGTGTTTTCCGTTCCTCCGCGCCCTTCCCCCGGCTCTTTCACTGAGGAACGTTCTGCCTGCCGGGAGCCGGAGCCGGTACCAGCCCCGGCCCACACGGGACCCCGCGGGGCGGCGAG
>NW_020799100.1:3944968-3973376 GCF_003259725.1 Athene cunicularia
GCCCTTATCATGGTTTATGATCCTGCAATTTAATGTCTGAGATTTAAACCATTTGGTTAGAAAAGAAAAAAGAAATGCCATTTTAAGCTCAGAGTCAGATTTGTATCCAAAAAGGACATATTAATTGTTCTGATGTTGTTTTAATCCCTTTTCAAGGAGCGAAAAGACCCGAGTGCTGACCCTGCTTGGTTTCACGTCCTGAAGCTGTGCTGTGCTTGATGAATGGCTGGGACAGGTAAGACCTGGGGCAGTGGCAGGAGGTAGTGAGACTGGCCTATTTTCACTCCTGAAGGGAAACCAGCCCGAAGCTATAAAGTTGTGAAATCTCTTTTTTTTTTCTTTGCTAATATAGAGCTGTGCTTGACTCCATCCAGCTGCAGAAACATGCTTTGTTTCAAGTTTACAGACTGCTCCTTGTCAGACCTGCCGGCTTTGTATGGCAGCCGGGGAAACAGAATTACCTGGCAGACCAGGACCTGTGTTCCTTTCTTCTTCTCAGCCCATAAATTATTTTTCTCTTTCACCTATTAGCTGGCTACACTTTTTGCCTAAGCGGCTCCCATTAACCCCCCGTTTGAGCCTCACAATCTTTAATAAATATATATATTTTTTCCTGTGCCCTTTCAGGATAGTTGATGATGTCCATTAGCAGTGGGGGACCGTGAGGCACAAAAGGCTCAGGACTCAAATCCCAAAGATATTTAAGTGCCTAATGAGGCAGGCAGACACCAGTAGGATTTTTCAAGTGTAGTTAAGCAGGACTAGCAGCCATGTCTCACAGCCTGTGGGTTGTATATTACCGTCAGTAGCTGTGCGCCGGTTTGGACTTTGTTTTACAGATCTGGGAGGAGAAGCTGGTTGTTTCTGTATGGCCTGTTGTGGGCAAAATGGGACTGTGAGTCAGGCCCCTCTCTGTTTTAATTTTCCAACCTCAAGAGCCAGTTGGCTCATTCCAGCCGGGGAGAGCATGCAGTCCGGCAGGTAGGCAGTGGAGGATGAGCCATCAATTTCACCCATCTTCTGTGCAAGCTCTTTGCTTTACTAAGCGCCTGGTTCCCAGCTCTGGGCCCCGGCACACCTCGCGTTCCCCGTCGCTCGCCTCTTCGCCTCCCGGGGTGGTCTGGGGGTTGCTGGAGGCTTTTGTGAGGGCGCCCCTTGCCGCCCCGAGCGCTCTGGGCGCCCGGCGGTGCCTGCCCGCCGCCCGCACTCACCTGCGGCCGCCGACCGCGGAGCCCCGGCGGGTCCCGGCTGTTGAGGCTCGCTGGGTGTTGCTCTTCGGCTCCGGCTTCTCCTCACTCACGCCCTGCTGTGCTGAATCAGTCTGGAAGCGATACGTTGCTGCAGCGCGTAGCCCAGCGCCGTGGCTTAGCAAAGACACCTTTGAACTGTAATTTTTACCTTTCCTGGAAAAGGCAGTTCTCTCCTGTAATATGAAAATATTCCGAGTGCTCCTGACTCCCTTTCAGGCTTTTAAGTCAATGTAGTATTCTTTTTTTGAGTGCTTTAAATTTTGTTCTAAACCACATGAGTTCTTTCAGTGTTCACAGCTGAAAAGCTGAAAACTTCCATTTCAGAGCAAACTTTTTAGTTAATTTAAACCAAAAAGATGATGGACTGTTTCTCCTTCCTGGTCTTTGCCCTATGGCAGTCAAAAAGCACAATTCCTACTTTGTGTGATTGGTGGTTTTTTTGTTTGATTGGTTTTGTGTTGTGTGGGTTTTTTTTTTCAAATGTACATATAATTAAGAGCATAAGAAGGGTATTACCTTTTTTCTTTCCACCGAAAGCCACATTTTTCTTGATGCTGTAGAAAGCAACATAGACAAATTCAGTGTTAAAATTGTGTAGACGTTAAGTGTTTTGCAGTTGGCCTGTAGACTGACTTCTCACAATAGGTACTAATCAAAACTGATGCTTAAAAAGTACTTTGGCTCTACCGAATGATACCTGTTTAGGGCAGTATTGTGCTCATTGGTTGCGATAGTCATGTATTTGTTTATCATTAACTGGATTTGAAGGGCAAATATCATGGTACAGGATTAGCACTGTGCAAAACTAGAACGTGTTTCCTGCTATAGTTTCCTTTTTAGTGTTAAATTGTTGTTTAAGGTGTTAAAAAAGTTGGGCTGTACTAACTTTTAGGCCTTAACATACAGAACTTTGGGGGCTATATGTAGCTTTATTGTGTGACAAGCATCACAAGAGGTGAGATATAGAGGTGTTTTCAGTAAAATGCAGGATTTGCCCTTTCAGCACTGATTATGATCCTACGCTTGGTCAGAAGGAAACTTTGGAAAGATGCACTTGTCAAAGAGACAGACATCACTGGGGTTGAGCAAACTCTAGTGTTAATGTGTTCCTGACATGTAGGGTTACAGTGTTAACTAGTTAATTTAGAATGCAAGACTAATTTAATGAGAAGTAACTGTAAATCTTTAATATTGTCTGTGTTCTTTTAAAGGAGACAGCATACTAATTTTTCTAAGAACTGGAAACAAGTAAAAAAAAAAAGTTTTGTTTCATGGTCTATTCCTTCTGACTTTGTCAAGTTACATAGCAGCTTTCATATGAAAGTCTTTCCTGAATGTATTTGGGAAAAGGAACAAATAAATGGCTGTATTCTTTAGGAAGGGATGAGAGAGGAAATGCTTAACTGTGCAGAAAGATGCCTAAATATGTATGGGGAACATAAGCATGGTTGAAAGTCTATGTAAGATTTACACATTAGAAACATTTCAAAACTTTATCTTAAAGTTTTAGAAGAGAAAGTTCTTCTCAGTTCCAGCTACTTGATGGCAAACCTCCTGACACAAGCTAAAACATAAAAAGAACTAATATTGTTTCCTTTTTCCAGAATGTTTTTAGTAGCAAATATTCTGGGGTTTTGCTTCCTTTCTGAAGTTTTTTTAAAAGTAACATCAATTGAAATATTCTGTCAGTGGTAACAATGTCTTCCTACCTGTTCCATTCTTGTCAGGGGCCAGCTACAGCACAAAAGTCAAATGTTGTTTGAAAGCTGAAGGAATGAACACACTGCTGTCCTCTCATCTCACACTGAAGTGGGCCTGTCTGTATTATCTACAACTGAAATGACTTATTAAACCTGGAGGCTTCCAAACAAGAGCAAACAAAAGTAAGTGTTTTCAAGTAGACTGGGTTACACTATTGTGGAAGATAGGGTGTGGGTTTTTCAACAAAATCCTAGGTAATTGTTGCGCAGCCTCTTTGCTGGGTTGGTGCATGCAGTGAATGGAAAGGTTGTATGCCAGGGTTTCTGCGTGATGTAACACGCTAATGCATAACGTACACAGATAGATGTGGAATACAGAAGTATCAAACTTTCTGTATCTGGCAAAGTACCCGCCTGTTACTTCAAAGAGAGCACACGTGGAAGTGTGGTGCTGCCCTATGGATGACTTAGGCAGTGTAGTCCCAGTCTCCCCTTTCTTAGGGACTGAAGCAAAGAACAGTTTTTGGAATGACTTCACCAGAGTCCTTAGTCTGCTGCTTTTTAAACAGAGACAAACTCAGAATGGTACTTTCTCTGTGGTATTATGTGTATTGAGAGAAGCAATTCCTGTAGTGGAAGAAGGAACTAAACACAGCAGGTGAAAGAGGATGAGTCTGATGTGTGGGTTGCACATGCTCTCAAAGGAATGTTGGAGGAAAGCATGGGTAGGGGATGTCATTTTAATCGTTACAGTGTAATTTTTTTTTTAAATACAATATATCATTATATAACAGATACAATTTCCATTTCTCTCGTGGAATCATCAGTTAAATCTTTAGCAATAGAACTGCAGTGGCCTAAGGGGATATCTTTCAAGAAGAATGAGCAGAGAGCAACTGAAGGCTTTCTTAATAGAGAACTTTGAAGTTGTATTTGCTACCCCATAGGCTTTCCTGTCAACCGCATCAGCTTTTGACAATGTGGGAGGTATACTTTCCCTGCAGGGGATGCAGAGTAGAGAAAATAGACTGGGTGGGTTTAGAAAGCCACAGATCAGCCTTCAGGCATAGGTTTTCTACAGATGTAATGCTGATTCTGGAGGTAATGTGACAAATGGTTCCTAAAAAGACCTACTCGCTTCTGACATGCCCCCTAATCTAACTAGATTTAACTGGCCGTACAGGGCTACATGCATAGAGGGAAAACTGCTGCTTTCTTTGATCCACTCACATGACTGAACTTCAACTTTAGAACCCAGTTACCAGAGTAAATATTAAGAAAAAGTCAGGAAAAAAGGTAACTATGACAAGAGAAAGATGTTATTGCTTCTCCTGTATGTGTTCTATGAATTAATAAGGACAAGTGGACAGAAATAATTGTCAGCATAAATTACAAGTAACAGACTTCTGACAATTTCTAGAAAACAGGCCTTAGCAAATAATTATATTTATTGCCACTGAAGTAGGTGCTGCTTTTCCTTGTTACTGTGGTATAAAGCATGAGAAATATCTAACTAACAGGTCAGGGTCCATCAGTGGATGAGTTATTGAGTGTCCATGATGGTATGTGTCCTGCTGTATCATCTCTCTTTGTGAGTGAGCTTGTAATTCTCTTACAAGAAAGTGTGCCAGGATAAACACCAGTATCACCCTAAGATACACTTTCAGTGTAATTTGAAAGAAGGAAGCAGTTGGGTTGATAATTAGAAAAAATAATGTTACAAACTTCTATGTTGGGTCTTGTTGGAAGTTGTGGTTTGCTTTGAATATAGGGTGGGAGTCAAATTTCATGAGAAATTAAAACAGTAAAAGAAAACCTTCAAATGGAGATAGGAGAAATATCAATCAAATTAAGATTTTTTTACTCCCTCCAGCTATTATTTATTCAGTACCTGCCTTCCATGTACAAGGTACAAGATTTCTTTTTTTAAAGAAACACATACACAGAAGTGTGTAAGATCTGGTGGCACTGAGAAAATATTTGCCAAACTTTCTGTCAAGCTTTGCTACTTCCTGCCACTTGTAGAACTTCATTGTCAGGATACTATTTTTTGTTAGTGCAAGGTCTTCTTTCTAATATCTTCAGAACTACCTGGTATGGTGAGCCTATAAAATAGGAGTGGACAGACAACTGGTGCACTTCTAATTTGTTTGCTGAATTAGCGGTCACTTGACTGTTGTGAACTTTTGTTTGTTTGTGCTTGTTCCTCTTGAGTCCTTTAGGGACAATGACTTGCCCTTTCAAATAGAGGGCACATTAGGGAACAAGAGAATGCTTTTTCTGGGAGAGGGAGTGCTTCTGATTCTTCGCAAACAAATTCAGCAGTCAGTGTTGAGTTGTTCAGCTTGGTGTTCACAGTCTAGCAGAGAAATAGCAACATGAGGGATTCTGGAGTGCATTTTTCTTAATGACAGGGAGCCTGGTGGAGAATTGACGTTTAGTAAACGGGTAGCTTCAGATTGCAAGTTTTTTTCCCAAGTGATACGTTTTTGTAGGATGCAGAAATTTTTGTAATGCATTACTGAGGAATTTGATTAAGTCACTTAGAAACTTCAGTGCAGAAGGGCAAATACTAGTATTCTTTCTACATGCACATATCCCACTGAGGCTTGTACTGCTGGCATGCTTCTTGTGTTCTAGTTATGCTTGGAATTGAGAAGGCTTTCAAAGAGACTTGAAAGCTCATATGGTTACCTTGGAAAATGTAGATTTAGTAAGTACATGCAAAGGGGAAATATCATTTCGACATTAAGGGAGAAGACCTATTGGTGGCATAATCCAGTCTCAGATCAGTAGAATCATGAGGATCCTTGAGGAAAGGTAAGGGCCACAGACTCTGTTACTGAGAGGTTACACGTGGAAGGATTTTTACACCTTGTAACTGACAGTAAAGAAGAAATAGGAGATTCTGTGATCTAGCAATCCATCTTGATTCCAAAGATCCACTCTGGAATAAGTGCAGGTAGAATTTTATGACTTGATATGCAAAGGTGACTTGTTGATGTACATCCTAGGAGTGATTTGCCCTTGAACTCTGATGGTAAGAAATCATGAGTGCTCTCCCAAGTGGTTCAATAGAGCCTCTTCCTTTTCCTGTTTAAATGATACATCTCACAGGTAAGTTGGTTTTCCTTTCTTTCTGTTTGCCATCAGTTGCACAAGTGACAGGTAATTGCTGCTGGACACAAGTAAATACATGTAACTGATGTCTGAACTGGCTTCCCTCTTAGGCATGATTTTGAAGTCAGTACTATGTGACTTTTAAATGTTAAAATGTGGTTTTAATTAAAATGTATCAGGTCAGAGAGCATAAGCGACATCATTATGATTAATGATCAGGGGGCTGGAGCACCTCTTATATGAAGAAGGGCTGTGAGAGTTACGGTTGTTCAGCCTGGAGAAGAGAAGGCTCTGGGAAGGCCTTATAGTGGCCTCCCAGTACTGAAAGGGGGTTTATAAGAGAGATGGAGACAAACTTTTTAGCAAGGCTTGTTGCAACAGGACAAGGTATAATGGTTTTAAACTAGAAGAGGATAGATGTAGACTAGATGTAAGGGAGACTTTATGAAACACTGGAACAAGTTACCCAGGGAGATGGGTTGATGCCCCATCCCTGGAAACATTCCAGGCCAGGTTGGACAGGGCTGTGAGGAACCTAAATTAAATGAAGATGTGTCTGCTCATTGCAGGGGGGTTGGACTAGATGATCTTTAAAGGTCCCTTCCAACCCCAACTATTCTATGATTATTTTTTTTTAAATAGTTTTGCTTCTAAAAACCCCATGCATTGGTATCCTTCACTGTTGCATAAAGTTTTTTCTTATTTTCTTTGGAAATCAATATTAGCAAGTATTTCTGTGGTGTGGATTTTTTTGGTGTGGGTTTTTTTTTTTTAAACTTCATCTGTTTGGAATGCTCTGCCTTATGCTACTTATTTTTTTGTAGCTTTGTTAAACTTTGGAGACTTCTCTTACCTTATTTTTGTTTCTGTTACTGCGTTTAGTTCCTTTGTGTTAAAATAGAAGTGATAAAATGAGTGTGAAAGATATATGTATTTCTATGGGCTTGATTAGTTAATTGTGGCACTTTGGTCTTGCTGTTTTTCGGTTGACTGCTTCTGTTTGGTTAGGGACAGCTCGTGTCTGGAAAACTGCCTTCATTGCTGTAGATATTTCTTGCGGCTTGTTTTGTATCCCTGTATATCTTTATATATCATTCTAAAATTTTATTAACCTTTAATGAGATGAATGACTACTCTTGACTTCAGTAGATTAAATGCTCATTTACTAGTGTTAAAGATGCTGATGCTTATTTTGATGACTCTCTCATATGGTAACTTAGATGCTGTTGTTGGCTTGACCCTTCAGAACTGTTGCTTTTCCATATATTTTTTTTTAAAGGATTTATGTTCCTTTCTGCTTAATACTTAGAGTGAAATACTTTTTTTTTCTCTTCCTTCATGGCTGTCTTAGTTTAATTTTGCTACAGTCTTAGAAATTCCTAGAGTTCTCCTCTATTGTATATGTTATCCCTGAAAACCCATGTATTATGTGTTATCTCTTCTGTGCAGTTGTGGTGGTGACAGATGTGGTTTTGTTTTTAGGACTTTGTATTTTATGCTTTTAATTTTATTATGTGAAACACGAGGCAGTATATTCGTACTGCCTCCGTGGGTTGTTACTGTACCAAATAAAACTCTACAATCTTTATGTAACACCGGCATACCTTGTCATTATAAACCTGCTTTTTCATTTTCTGCATCTTCTGTTAAAATGAGAGTGCAGACAGCTTTTTCTGTATGTCCACACTAACATACACTAGCTTCTCAAACACAGTGGAAAAATTGTTTACTAATATAATACTCTCGTTCTTCTCTTTGCAGTAATTCTTTATTTGGTATCAGGTCTAACTATGAAAATAACTATTTTTATCTAGACTGGCAGTTGCCTTGCAGATCTTAAATGATTAACCCAGTGCATTGATTGCTTTCAAGTGTCATATAATTGTCGAGTTGTAACTGTAACTCTCTTTAGAAGTGATCTAGTTGTTTTCTGAATTACTATGACAACAAATGAAGTGGCTTAGTAAATTTTCTAACTATATTTTTAGGAGAGGCCTTGGAGATGCACAAATCAACTGGAGCAGGATTATGAGAACTTTGGCGTTATCCTGTGTCATGGTTACTGATGTGTGACAGAAATTGGAATGCTTCTAGAAAACGTTCATTTTTACTCTATTGATAAATCTGATTCTAGTAAAAGCAAATAATTCTCATGCTTATCCAGGTGCCCTTATATTTTTTTACATATATATATATATATATATACACACGCAAAACACTAAGTTTTCAGCTGTGTCACTAATGTTTTTTCATCATGTTTACCTCTTATATACCTCATTATATTCTGTAAATATCTTCTGTGTATGGTAATTTAGCAGTTTAATTTCCTTAATCTTTCCAGATTAACATATTGAATATAGAACATACAGAGTTAAAAACTTCATTTTGCATTGTATTGTCAAAATTACCCTTGCTCCAAATGATTGATACAGGTACAAATTTGGAAGTGTTTTTTTGCCAAAGCTTTAATCCACCGATGGAGGGTCAAAAATATAAAGTATCTGAAAACTGATGCCAATTTACTTGATACTGTTTACTTTACCTCAGATGTTTGTGGTAGTAATCCTTTGGCAGATGCAGACTATGTTGTGTTTGGGCACAAACTAGTTCTTTATAGGTTGACGCAAGCATGGCTCAGTTATACAATACAATAGTTAAAAATTATTTGGTGTGATTCTCATGTGAAGATGAAGCCTTAAAAAGACTAAGAAAATGTCAAATGAGCTTTAATTTGTTCCTGTGTCACTAATAATGAGAACTAGTTTCACCAGGCTGCTGTCAATCTAAACGCGGTTTATAAGAGTCTTGGTGGTGTTTCCAAGGTGCACTGTACACACCTTCTAACCTCTTGGCAGTGAAGAACCTTAAGGAAGGAGTAGCTGGTAATTTCTTAACCCTCAAAAACTTGCTTACACGTTTTAAGGTTTATTTAGGTTTTTTGTGTGGCATTATGCTTGTGTCTGTCGGCATTTATTCATAAAGAGCATATAACGTCCTTGAATTGACTTCTTAAAATCTGGCCTCCAGTGCAAACCCTTTCAGATGTCAGTGTGCCTCCATTCCCATGAATCCTAGGAAGCAAAAATATAAATATAATCTTTAATGAAAATACAGATCCTGAGTCGTTTAATTGTTATTGTAAGATTATTGGAGCCTACATTTCTTGGTAGTGTTACTATATTAAGTTCTGGTAACTTTAACAAAGCTTTGTTTATTAGTTCAAGTTAAATCCAGTAAAATTGCTTTGTCTCCTTGCTATTCTAGATTCAGGGAAGAATGTTTAACTGTTTGTAACTGCAGAATATCATAAACAAAGTTGTCTGATTTGCTTTAAATTTGCAGAGTAATTGTACTTCTGGTCAGCTGCTGACAAGCATGGGGTTTGTATGGTTTTCCATTTTTGTGCAAGTATAGAAGTACGTATGGGTGATACTGGGGAATAAAATGTGTTTGCAGTGGAAAACTACTTGTAAGATTTTTTTTCCCTGTGTGGAAGGACTACTGCTGCTCTGTGATAATGAGAAAGTTGTAGGTATTTTAAGACTATGATGGAGTGTGTTTTTGAATTGTTCGTGGCAATATTACTGTAGGAGGTTGCCAGAAGCTTTTTCTACAATTTGACAGAAAAAGAAATAATATTATAAAAGGAACTACTTCGTGTTCATTTTAAATGTTTCTGAAAAATTCTTTGCTCTTTTGATACAGAGGAGTCCACTTCCTTAAGGGTGTGCCCTTGTTTGATGGGTACTTTTAAATGAGAGCTTTATCTTGTCTGTTGCCTAAAGATCACAGAAACAGCGAGTAATTCACGTTGGAAGGGACTTCAGGAGGTCTCTAGTTCAACCCCTTGCTCAAAGCAGGATCAGACCCAGTTGCTCAAAGCTTTATTCAACTGGGGTCTTAAAAACCTCTGAGGATAGAAACTGCAGGATAGACCGAAGCCTCCCTGGGCTCTGTTTTCATTGTCTGACTGCTTTTATAGTGCAAAAGTTGTGGGTTTTTTTTTTCCTTAAATCAGGCTGGAATTTAGTTTGTTTCGCTTTCTTGTTGTGTCTTGTCCTCTCATCACTCACCACTTTGAGGACTTTGGCGCTGTCTTCTCAGCAACCACCTGAGATGGGCAGCTGTGAGGTCCCACTGAAGCTGTCCCTTCTTCAGGCTGAAGGCTTCCCAGCTCCCTCCGCCCCTCATTACAGGGCAGGCGCTCCAGGGCCTGGTCCCCTGCTGAACTTGCTGCAGTTTGTTAATGCCTGTCTTGTACTGAGGTCCAAAAGTGGACACTGTTCCAGAATGCTGTCTAATGGGTGTTCTGTAATGTGAAGTTTAATTACTTGACCATAGTTTACTTGTAGGAATCAGGGACATATGTGTGATTATAAATGTGATTATTAGTATTTGGATATTTAAAGTGATTGGATTTAACTTGCATTAATTTTAATGAAAATGTTTGGGTTTTAAAAAAAATCTGACAGATAGCTTACCTTCAATACATATTTATTCAACTTAGCTCTGAATAAGTCTAATTTGCATCATTAAAGTGTTGGAAATTAGGCAGTAGATGGTTGTAACTCTATAATGAAATATTCTATAGAAATTAAAGTTAGTGAGTGAATACATTCTTGCTGTAAAGTGTGTTTAAAGAAATTGGTCTTGGGGAGAATTGGGGGAATTTTACACGAAATAAACATAACATACACGGAAACACGCACACAAAGGTCTGCTGCAAGAGCTGCACAGATACCTTGTTTGTTTGAAGTGGCCTAGGGAGGTGGCAGGGTGGAGGGGAGGCGAGCTCTGTCCTGCTGTATTGTAAGGTTCTACAAAGAGAAATTTTCCTGCGAATCTGAAAGGATCTCTGATTATTCCTTATAATTTATACTGAGGTTTGGAAAAGTTATAGTCAGTGTTCTGAAGTCAGATGATTATTTCATGTAATGCTACAGTTCAGCCAAAACTTAGTGGATGTGGAGTGAGGAAATAATACAGAAAGCAAAGGAGGAGACAGAAGGCTTTTCAAACACTTCATACCATTCCCTATGTCAGCAGCAGAAGTACGCTAGGTAGTATTGAAAGGCATAAGGAATGTCCAAACTTTCATCCTGATGAGCTTTGGTTGGCACTGAGGTGAGTGTCCAGGATCCTCGGTGGGCTGGTGTGACCTCTGCTGAAGCTTGTCTTCCTGTGGCTTCACTGGTGGAGTAGCTGTGGCTGCAAGATCAACAGCTATTTTGGGTGTGCCTGTACCTGCTGCAGCCAAAATTTCCATTTTGCAGTGTGATTCTATTCAGGGTTGCCACATCTTCTTTTAAAAGTCACTTTTCTAGGGCTTATTTATGCTCACTTTCTCTCATGGTTGGTGCAGCCTTAATTGAAATTTATGTGAGCTCTAGTTAAAACCACTTTCCATGCTGACATAGAAAAACTGGGGCTGCTGTGCTTTTGTCTCACCTGATGTTTCTCAAATAAAATATGAACAAAACCCACTTCATATGGAAAACATTTTAAACCAACCTTCTGAGTAAATATACCTTTTACCTTTATAAATATCTGGTTATTAGAAAACTTAAGCTTCTATAAATTAAGGAAAGTCACCTGAACAAATACTGGATGCTCACAAGTTAACATAGCAATACAGAAAAAGTTAAATTACCTGAAGTTTTATATTATGCAAGACATTGCAAGAAATAAAAAACTGTGAAAATATCTTCTCAATCTTCTGAATTTTATAGTCAAAACATTAGTGTCCAGTGTTGCAATAGTTTTTCTGTGGAAGGTAGTTTGAAAGAACAATGATTTAATGTTGATTGCTAATAGTTTTTCATTTAAATTGTTGACGTTGTACTAAAATTAGGTCAGGACCCTTCAGTGTTTGGAGAAAACTGAGACTGCCAGACACCCAGAAGGGAAGTAATACCTCTGTGTGATGTGGTCACACAGGCTAGGTGGAATTCAAAAGCATTTTTATTTTTCAAATTAATGTGGATTCCTTTTTTTTTTTTTTTTTTTTTTTTTATCACTGAATATTGCAGTTTTAAACAGTGTCAGGTTTCCTTTGTTTTCTGTATGAGATATGGAAGACTTGGGCACTGTAGGGAGGTCGTGGTTTTACACCTTCTTGCACAGACACATGCCTGTATTGTTACAATAACGTAAAGGACTTTAGATCTTGCAGCTTAATCTATAGCAGTCACTTGTGGAGGACTGTTGCAGGGTCACTGTGAGCCCACTGTTATGCAGGAGCATGGGCTGATTTGTCATGGTACAGAGACCTGAGAACTTTTTTCAGTGTTGAGAGGAGAAAGTCCTTATTTAAGTCTGCAAGGTTTCATTTATGGAATAGAAACAAAGATTGTGTGGTCTGTAATCACCCACCCCCACCCCAACCATGCGACCAACCACTCTTCAGAATTGCTGTACGATGTCAAATTGGCTCGACAAGGGGCGTGTGACTAGGGGAAGGGAAGTATAATTTGGTGTGAAGTTACTGTTTGGAGTAAAACTTCAAGTATGAGCATTTTCTCAGTGTTTGTTCTAGAGATTCCTTGTGCAATGTGAGGAAATGATAAAGAAGATGAATCCTGTGTCATGCGGTTCTGTCTTTAATCAATACTATTTAAAAAAAAAATAAAAATCTTTTTCCTTTAAACATATCAAGGCTATTCAGATGGCTGGATACTCCCCCTTCTGGTGTGCTAACTGAAGTTTCAGTCTAGGAAATGGGGGATTGTTTTTAAATGTAGAAGTACTGTGGAACTCCTGCTTTTTTCTTTCTCCTTTTTTTTTTTTTTTTTTTTTTTTTGTTTGAGATTTCAAGAGCTGTGCAATGATTTTTTAGTTTGTTCCTGTTTTCCTAAATTAAAAGTCCTAATACAAATGTCCTAAGTAGGTTGCATTTCATAGTATGTGTATCCTGTCACTTAAAACAAGCACTCTAATGTCTGTTGACCGAACTAATAATAGTATTCAAACAGCTGAATTCCAAAATACAGCTTGAGTCAGAATACGCCTTATAATAAGAACCAATCCGAGAGCTAGTAATGAATTTCGTGTTAGATTTGGATGCTTTTAAATAGTGACCTTCAATACAAGGCATTGTGTAATTTTTTTAAATTAATAGTAACTCGTAAAACATTCTTGGAAGCTCTTGATGTCTACCTGTGGACCTCCAAAGTCTAAAATATCTCCTATAAATAATAAGTAGTCCAGGAGGAAGTTTAAATCTCCAATTTGTGCTTTCTCATCAGATACCCGGTATGGCCTCATCATCAACACCTAAATATAATTCAAACTCCTTGGAGAGTTCTTCAAGTAAAAGGGTGAGTGTAATTTTTTTCATGTTTTTTATGTTAGAGGTCTGAGAATTCATTATCTTCCATATTTGGGTAGAAAAATTAGTATTTGAATGCCTTTTTTCTTGAATCTATATACTTATTTTTATTGCTAAAATTCTAAAGCTGTTAAATAAGTTGATTTAAATATCTTTCAGAGTGGATGGGCAAAATGCTCTCTGTATCACGAGTTATGAGAGCCTCCTCAAAATCAATTCCAATATACTTACTCTTATCCGTACTTTCTACATTGAAATATTTTGTGACATTCTTGAAAATTTTTGGCACTTTGCTGTAGAAAGACTGTGCTGCAGTTGATAAGATAAACCTAGTTATGTTTCGCTGGCTCACTTTTAAAATGTTCATTGGTAGTGGGAAAGACGTTAAAGCAATCTAAATTACATTCTCTTTTGCTTTTTGATGTGTGTGGCTGAAGGAAAAACTATAACCTGTGTTCAAGAAAACAGAAACTAAGGTTTTGTTTGGCTTTTTAAACATTTCTTCCAAACTAAATATTATTTTCTATTAATCATTCTTAAAAACTACTGAACATGGGAAAGTCACAAATGAGTAGATGGTGTATAATAGTTGTGAGTACGTTGCTTAAGTGATTTCAGTTGATTTTTCTTCCAAGCCCGACATACTTGGAAAATTAAATGTGCAAAACTCTCAGAGAACTTACAGTAGAGAAATTTAATTCCAATTTAATGTAAATATACTTAACCATTCTTTTTGAAGGAGAAAGACTAAAATGTGCTTACGTTTCATATCTGTTCAATCTTTTTAATAGTTGCAGTTTAAGACAGTGGTGTGTGTTCCTGTTTTGGTTCAGTATGTTGATTTCTACCATGGAAAAACCTGTTCTTTCCCATGAGAAATTACTTATAAGATTTTTTTTAACTGGGAACTTGAAGGACTTGTAAATAAAATACAATGTGCTGTTGTACTTCTCTTTCTTCAGACTCTAAAAGATGGAACTAACTGGGAACAAAATGAAGAAATACCTCGTCTGCCAGGAGAGACTAGAGTTACAGGTATAGCTGCTGTATAGCTGCTTAATGCAGCGTATGTTTAGGAGTCTGGCATATACATGTATATGAATTGTTTTGTAATTTGGGCTGGGGATGGGGATAAGTCATGCTAAAATGTCATTAATTTAAGTAATTGTCATAGGGACTTTTTGTTGCTTATCCTAACTCTTTAAAATCTTGGTTTCCACACATGGCAGATGCTTCAATACAAAGAAATTGCAAATCAAGATGTGTCATAATTATATCTACAGACTTAAGTAGCATGTGTCTAGTGATGAGTGCTCCTCCAAGCCTTCCAAAGTCAAGAGAATTCTACATGCCACCCACTATGTATTGATTTCTTGTACAGTAGTGTGGAACCTTAGCCCAAGCTGTGACTATACTAAGTATAATCTTATGCTTCCTTGACACAACATCACATGCATGCACGTACTATGCGCTTGTTAGCCTTTACATACAGTAATTTTGTGGCATAAGGAAGATTAAAGTATTGTGTGTAGTGGTTTCTTACTTCATGGAGGCTCTTCCTGGAATGGAGCCTTCCACTTGTGGAAGTTTGTGTTGAAGTATCAGAATGCAACTGAAAGTGGTGTGTCTTACTTGTGAAGCTTTTCCTTTCCCCCTTGCCTGAGGATATGTTAGGTGGGCTTGTAAACAAGATTGGCCAAGATGACACCAAAGTGGTGATTCAGAGGAAGTAGTTATATTTTCAATGAGGAAAGTTATGGGGAAGGCATGAGGGAGAGGGTGTGTGACTAAGATGAACGTTTGATATGATCCTTACGAAAATTGTATGTGCTTTAGGACAGCACCCTGGAAGGAGGATGCTTGTGGAAGGCAGATAAGTAGATTGGGCTAAAGAAATGTAGGAACAGGGAGAAATAGGTGGTTTGTAGTGCTTCACTTAAGTCTTTAATGGCATTGCTTCAGTTAAATCTTTCTTGGGTAGTATGTGTTAGTACTCATTTTGTTACTCTCCTTGCTGAAACACTGCTGATGGCTCTGCTGTATTTGATTGCCTCAAATTGAAATGTTATGTTTCTCTTCAGGATGGTGGGTTCCCTAAACATTTTGCAACTTGAACTATGTAATTCAATGCGGAATTGGTTACAGAGCACTGAAAGATGGAATACTATCAACAGAAGAATGTATTTGTTCTGGGATAGTGAATAGACAGTTCAGTAATCACAGAGAGGACTTGAATCTACTTGCTGTGCTGTGTCCTGCCCTCTGCCATGTAATGCTGAGAAGGAGAACAGCACAAATGCAACTAGGCAAGGCTACTGAAACATGTTGATTTAATTTGGGCAAGTTTAGTATATGAATCTTTCACATTTTCTTAATAATTCAAGTGGGCAGAATTCAGATTTATTACTTTTCAAATTCATTCATCTCTCAGAGTGGGTTTTATGAGTGCAGCTCACTTTATTTTACTGCTTCTTAACTGATGCTGCCCTTAGCTCTGATATTTTCTTTTTGCAATCTTTAAGAAATGCTGCATTTCTTACAGACAAGGATGTTATTTATATGTGTCCATTTAATGGCCCCGTTAAAGGAAGAGTGTACATCACAAACTACAGGCTGTACCTAAGAAGTGTGGAAAATGTGAGTAATAAGCCACAATTACTTCCGTGAGATGAGTTGGCTTTAAACCCCCTTCCCTTCACCCCCACTGCCTTTGATTTATTTTGTGGCCAGTTCATTTGCTTTAGTTTTGGCACACGTATGCTTGTGGAATTGCATGGGAGGCTTTTTACTTGAAATAGTTTATAATGTTTGTAATAACCATATCTTAATTGTGTAATGACTAAATAGTAATTGCCTTTGTGCCACTGAGAAATTGGTATAAAGATGGAAGTTCTTTAAAGCTAAATGTGTTATAAAAGTGTGGGTTTTGCCTGGTAAAATTACAGTTTAATCACACTGAACTGATACCTTTATCTTTTGTCTGTTGGAGCTTTTCTAATAGGTGTTCGCTTTACACTTATTCTGTGATAGATCAAGGGCAGCAGCTAATGGTGTGTAATACTTCTTAAAACGACTGTCAGTAAACCAAGATTTTGATTGTCCTTGCTGTTGCAAGAGGAAAATACTTTGATAATAGAACCTCGTGTGGGAGGGGGGAGTAGTAGTGTGTTTGATATGCAGCAATATGAAAGGGAATAAAATGCGCTTGTTATCTGTTTCATAATATGGTTGGGTTTTTTTTAAATAAAGTTTTAGTACTCTTGAACTGAGGTCTTTCTCACTGCACCTAGCTCTACTAGTAACATCTTTTTCATTTTGTTCCTCTTTGTTCTGTGTATCAATAAAGCAGCCTTAGCAAGCAAAGATTCTCAGAAGTATGTAGCAGAAGGCATCTTTTAGGGTGTTGCCACCTTTTTTCCCTGCATACTGTGTTATGCATGAAGTATTCTTCTTGCATGTTAATTTGGATGATGTTCAAGACTGTAGAGTGACTGTACAGACTTTGTGATATGTTGGGAGGGGAAGCTCAATTAAATGCAGAAACACACTTTTGCTTCCTGTATGTATTTCACATCTTTCTATTCTAGAATGCACAAGAACAGTTTGCTTGAGTCCTCTTTTCACATTAACTTCTCCTTACTCAAACTTTCCTTGCAGGATCCAGTTGTGGTATTGAATGTTCCATTGGGTGTAATTTCAAGGATTGAAAAAATGGGAGGAGCTTCAAGCAGAGGAGAGAACTCTTATGGATTAGATATAACCTGCAAAGTAAGACTTTCCAGTAATTCAATAGGAAGTGAAATCTAAAGGTTCCTTTTCTCACTACTTACCTAGTTATGGGAATGAAAAAACATGTTCCTCAAAGCTAATTTAAAAAGAGCTTTTTGGAACTGGAGGGGGAAATACCTTTTGTATAAAGGACTGTTTAACTGTCCTCTCTGCATACAAGGAGAGGGATTGCTCTTCCTTTCCAAATCACTAAGTGACAAGAGGTTTTGCACAGTAGTCTTGTTTTAGGGCATTATTCCTGCAGTGCTTCATTATTTAATTTGTTCTAAAAGTAATTTTTTTATAATCCTAAAATCTTTGAAGAACCCCTCAAATGGGGCTTCTGTAACGTGTAAAGGCAGTGAAAAGCTTGTGCAACAGATATCTCTATTTCTTTAGTCTCACAAAAAAATCATGTTGCCATGAAAAAGAATAGTCGTAGGGGAGTTCCTAGTGGCTAATTCAGGGTCCTTTATTTGTCTTATGAATGGAGTATGTATACACATTTGATTCTTAGTAGTTAATGCACAGATTGCTTATTTTTGATGTTGGTGATGAGAAAATAGCTAGAGACAGTGTAGTCTAGACAGATCGTTGGCAAATTTTCATTTTGAAAACACAGAGTAACTCCCATCCTGCAAACTTTCAATAGCCCATGAGACTTTTTAGTGAATCAGATATAGTCATATCTGATGGCTTTATGCCAAAGTAGCATTTGCACCACACAGAATGTGGTACTGCTTTATTTGTAGAATTCTTATGCTCTGTTCTATTTTATGAGATAAGAAATAAAACTGAACATTCAGTGTTTTGAGGTGTGTCGCAGGCAGATTCCAAATCATGTTTAGTGTATAATATAGCATTTGTACATCAGATAAAAGTATTCTACTGCTTTGGTTCACTTAAAAGATAATGCCTTTGTTTTAGGATATGAGAAATTTACGGTTTGCATTAAAACAAGAAGGGCACAGTAGAAGAGATATATTTGAAGTTCTCACAAAATATGCTTTTCCCCAGTCACATAACTTGGTAAGTTACATCATTTATACTATTGAGTTGTCTTAATGCAGAGTTCTTGCCAATTAATTTTAACTGTTTTACCTAGTAATGGACATCATGGCTGCTTAAAAAGAATAAACACAGAATCTGGTGTCAGCATAAACTGAAGAGAATTAATGTTTTTATTTTGTACGTTTACAACACTTACATCTATGTATTTGAAAATTATGGATGCTATATGCTATCCTTCAGGTAAACTACTGAGCACCTCTGATCCTTACAGATTTCATTGCCTAGAGACTGCAAGTTATCCTCCCTAATTAGGAAATATAGTAGTACATGACTTGATTTCTTGAAAATGTTAAATTGCTGGGCAGTCTCCAAGGCAATGATAAATATGAATCGCCAAGAGTTTTACTTCATGAAAAGAAGGCATGGGAAGATAACACTTGTTTTATTGATGAAACTGATGAAAAATATAACAGGCAGCTAATAGAGTAATGAATTTACACAGATTTATTTCAGTTTAAAAAAAAATAATGTATGAGCAACAGTCATGTTAACTAAGCATTATCTTCTCTTTCTTTGCCGAAATCTATGTACTGTGCTGGGTGGATCATTTTGACAACTCTTCAGTAAATCCATTATTTTGTCTTTTACCAAATTCAGTTTACATTTTATTGGGGTGCTTTCATTTAGAATAATTGCATAAGAATCTCTTCACAAAATGTTGGAGGGTTCTGCTATGAATTTTTAAGAACTTTGTTCAGACAGTTGTTGAGTATATGAGGCTGCAGCAAGAATCTTATTTTCTTTTTGCAAAGATACATGTCAATCAATGGTCTATAGTCTGTAAGCATTTAATTCTTTAAAACTTCTTTGCAGAAGTTTTGCATTCTGTATGCAAACAGTCTGTGGAAAGAAAGCATAAGAAAAAATAAATGCTTTTGCTTGGAGTATTTTGTAGTGTTGATGAATAGGTCTTAAGAAATGAAACAGATTTCTACATTTGGGTAGGTGTGAGGAGTTATACTCAAAAAAACCTGTTGTAGAAGTAGTGAATATATCTCTAACTTTACTGCTGCATTTTATGCGTCTTACAATAGAGAATGATTGAAAACATAGCAGGATATATGGACTTCAGAAGGATAATGGAAAAGAGAGAGAAAGCTAAATGTAGAAATATCAAATTATAGAGAAGTTTAGGTCAAAAGGGGCTTCTGGACATCATCTGGGCCAGGACTCTGTTGCAAGCAGGGCCTTAGATTAGTTATCCAGGGCATGGTTAAGCCTAGTCTTGAGTATTTCCCTGAGGTAGATTCCATCATGTCTCTGGTAAATCTCATCCAATATTTAATCGTTCTCATGGTGAAGAATTTTTTTTTCCCCCCTTACATTGAGGACCTGTGTGGATTTGCATGTAGTGAATGTGGACAGATTAAGTTGTAACTGATTTAGGAGAGTCCCTTGTGGGATTTTTTTTTTTTATGGTATCAAATCCAACTACAGGGCTTGAATAACATGATGAGATGTGGCTTCTATTAGTTTTTTGTCATCCAAAAGGATCTGGTGTTCCTGTCTAGTGATGGTAGTGAGTAATGTGTGGACACTTCCTGCTTTATGTTGCACCTGTTGAACCTAGTAAAGCTCATCGTTACATGCCGTGGACCTTTTGAATGTACATTTTGAATGTAACTTGCCAACAAATGTTATGCTCAGTAACAAAAGGCTTGGTCAAGGCAGAGGAAATTTTGCTTTCAGATTCAGTAAAGCACAGGACTTGAAGACAGTGACAACATGGAGAATGCTTGTACTGTATATCTCTTAGCTATGTCTGGAGCAGGGTATAACCATTAGAAATTATGATTACTTAGGAGTAGAATAAAGGGAGCCTATGTTATATCATGTAGTTGCAACTGACCTTATTTCCACAATGTGAATGAGCTGTTAACTTTAAAATGAGCTAAGCAAGTATGTGATATTTTTGATGTGCTTTCATCACATTTCAGCAAGCAGCTTAAATTCATCCTGCCAAAGGTGGGCGTTTCTGCCTGGTTGTTCATTCCTGTCTTGGTTTTTCCTGCTGCATGAGTTAGGGGCTGCATGACGAACCAGGTAGGGAACTGAAAAGGGTCTAAAGCTAAACAAAGAGGAAAAAATTATAAGCCTTACCCTAAGTCATTTCCTCAATCTTGTTAGCCCAATGTGAGGATGGTGTTGGGGCATCTGTGGTTGGATATGAATAAAGAGGAATGATGGGACTGCCTCTTTCACGAGCTCTGAGCAGTGCATGCCTGCCTTCTCCTATGGCCAACACTGACCGTGCAGCCAGCTCTGTCAAGGAGATCTTCTATAAAGGACGTGCTGTGGCTTCTTGTCACAGCTGGGTGAAGATGGCAGCCCTCTGCTACTCAAATGCTGAGCTCTTGCTTTTCTCTGGTCTCCTTCTTTCTACTTTCCAGCCATGTGGTTGATTATTCCCCTTATACCAAACTGATAGTTGTATAATCACCAGGTAAGCCAATGCAGCTCACTTATCCAACACAAAATATTCTGTTTGCTGACTTAGTCTTGTGCCACTTTGAGGAAACCTGCTTTGAAATCAGTATGCACCAGAACCAGTGCAAGAGAGAGCATGCGAGTGGAGCAGGGAGCAGGCAGAAGAGAAAAGAGAGGGATGTCCTGTTTTTAACAGTGTTAAATTGGTCGTTTTTCTCAGACCACCTTGTGGAACTGCATCCTTGATCTTCAGCTGTTTTGGCAACACTGATGCTTGTGTAGCTGTGCAATAGAAAGAAGGTATCAGGACAATAAAGATCTAAGACTTTACTGTCCTAATTTTTATCTGTATTTTCATATTGTATGTCAGATTTTTATCTGACTGATTTTTTTATCTGTAATGAAACCATATGCTTAGAGCTGATCCTAAACAAGAACTTTTAGAGATGCCTTGCTTCCATTTTCTTCATGCTATATCATTCTTGGACAAATGGATGATAAATATAGCCCAAAACATTATTTCTGCGTGGAGTGTGCTTATTCTTTTCAAGATTTTTCTCCATCACTATCCCAACAGCAGTGTTTGAGAGCCTGTAATAAATCACAGGTCTGTTTGCAACTGTTCATCTGTGTCTCAACATTATCCTATGTGCCTACTTCCAGAAGCTAATTCTTGTCTCTTTCCAGTCTGGATATATGTTGGGTTCAGATCTTGAATCAATTACATAATGTAAAACCTAATAGCTCATCTGACTGACAGTTTACTTGATATGGAACAGGCAGCTGCTATCGATAATTCTCTGTTGCATTTGCAAACTTGTGCTAATTGAATTATTGCTGAAAGTGTTTTTAAAAAAAGGGGTTTTTTTAAACAAACCCCAGCCCCCCCCATATTAGATGTAGTACTTCACAAAATATGAGATATATTTAGTCTCTGTAGTTTAGTTTCTGCTTAGCAGCTGCTTCACTTCCTGATCTTACCTTGAAACTACACGTCATCATTTTTATAAGATTATTTGCTGCTGTAATACCTGCATAATACATATTTATTTCTAACCATGATAGCTCTGTGGAATGCCAGTTTTGATGAGAGACAGTGGTAGTCATGCTGTCTGACTTAGACCTCTCCCACTCCTGGTGTAGCTAGTTATCCTGGTAATTCAAAATGTCTGAGAGTCAGATCATACCAGTGTTGCTATTGGACCTACAAAGATGATTTTGGATGGCAGTGAGGCCTGTTTGATGGAGAACTTGATTCTGCAAAAAACATCTTGACTTGATGCTTCATTCTGAATGGCTTATGTCTGTCTTGGTGCACTAATGGTGTACGGTTACCATATTTGCAAATGATAAGTTGTCTAAATATATTGTCTGATCTTAGTCTTTAGATGAATAGGTAAGATGTAACTGGCTGAGTTGTAGTAATGGCATATTGAAGGCGAGTATAATGATATCTTTATTTTTAAACACACTGAGAAACTGAACAGTCTTTTCACTGAGTAAAAGCTTAGTGATTTATAATAAATGAAAAGCATAAAACAATAAGTAAGGAATAGAAAAAACAATTTACTTTCTTTGCATGTGTGTAACACCTTGTTCTAGTTTTGCTGCTTTCTTTTGTAATGCATAAAGATTGGTCAACTATTTAATAAATTGTATATATGTTATATGCTCATGTACAAGCAGAAGTTGTATTTATGTACTATGATTCCATAAACAGAGTAAATATATAACTATTTGTAAATAGTCTGCTTGCCAAACTGTATTGTCAGATTGCAGCTGTTCTCTCCTTTATCTCGCAGAACTACGTTGTGTTGTGAGCAACCAGTGTATCGCATATTATTTTTGTGTGCAAAATAGTAATGATAAATTGAATGTTGAAGGCAAGCATGTAGGAGGACTGAAAAAGAGACTGTGTGTGTTGAAATTGCTGGTTAGCACCTGCAAGGAAGTAAACAGAATTATTTGCACAGTGAAGCTTAAAAAGTAGCTTACCAAAAATATTACAAGATTTGAAAGCCTTTTGTATAGTAGACCTCTGCTTCAAGTGAAGCAGTAGACTTCTGCTTTTTAGGCTATGGATCTGCAGTGCAATCCCTATTTCCATTCTATGCAAAGAGGCTTTAATTTGCCTTTTCAAAGATCTTAACTGATGTATTATGTCCTGGTTTTACCAACTACAGGTATTGATAAGTCCCAAGCCTTGCACTCCATAAGTTTTCTGAGTGGTGATTTGCTATACTATTTTTTATTTCTTACTTTTTTAATGCTTTCCTTGGTTTCTTCTCTGTTTCCTGTGGCAGATAAAAAGAATTTGAAACTGATTATTAATTAGTTGATAGACTAATAGGAATTGATGGGCTTCCATCAGACATGTAGCACTGGTCTTCATCAAACTTAGAACAGATATGGTCAGTACATTGGAAGTGATTGCAAACTATCCCACTTTGAACCCAACATGTGAGATTAAGCCAGTAATCAGTATAATTTAAGGTAAATCTGTGCCTTGTGCAAGTAAGTGGCTTTTGGCTAGCTGGTCTCGGTGGTGAGAGGAGAGGCCATCTCAGGCTTGTTGCCTGAAACACTGATTTATTGAGCAGGTAATCTAGAGTTGGCTCAGTTATACCTGTATAAACCACAGTTATGCTTTCTGATTATATGTTCATGATTTCAAAAAGCCTGTTCATGATCTAAAAAAACCCCACAAACAAACCACACTTTTTCTTACTGCAGTATTGTTCTGAACCTGAATGTCTCTTGGGTGTAGGTTTTATTTTTTTTGTTTCCAACCATTTTTGTCAAATTCGGACACATCTGTTGAAGCTGCAGTTGATTGAATTCCTGAAAAAATCGACTGGGTGCAAAAGGAGCTGTGGAGAAGTGCTTTCTGTTGGAGAGGCAGGATTAATGACGAGAGAAGGGAATAGAATTTTGTGTGTGGACTAAAGAAAGGAATGAGTGGAGGTTAGGGTGGAGGCTCAGAGTACCTCAGGTATTGCTTGTGGAGGAGGGTTTAGCAGGGATATACTATAGATGTGTGGAGGAAAGGAAAGATGTGTGAAGCAGGCATGAAGCAGAGCTAGCCGACTTTTTATTAAACCCTCTTGTTTGAAAGGCTTGCCTGTGTGTGTAATGATGCACTGAGAGAGGTTGGCAGGGCTTTTCTGCTTTGTGAGGTCATGCGATTCCTACAGCTGGTCTTGTAGTTTGCTTCTCCAACTTTCCTCTGCCCTCTGCACTCTGAAGGATATAAATGTACAGCCAGCTGGTCCAGACTAAATGCCTGTGGGCAGTGAAGTGGCTTCCCTGTTTTCAACCTGACATGAGATGTGTGTCTGTATGTGAGGGGCACTAATATGAAGGAACCTGTATCCACAAAAAACTGAGCCATGTATTTTTACTAAGATAATGCCTCTCAAATCTTACATCAAGTGATAAAGAGAACCAATGCAGAATATATTGTGACAGAATTTCTTCTTCCTGTAATTTCTTTGTCCCTTTTTCCTGCTGCATTGTAGAACTGCATTCAGATGATATGCGTTGTGATGTGAAAGCTTCAGCAATGTTAAGTTAATCAAGACATAGACACAAACATACTGCATTTAATCTGTAAATTTGGGCTATTTACGACAAAACTGGAAATACGTGAGTCATTAATGCAGATGTGAAGCTTACCTGAACTATAATAAACCCTTCTGGGATCTAAATATGTATTTATCACATTCATTTGTTCACTATTGTGGAGTTTGTCAATTTGGTGCATCAGAATAACAAACGGTTCAATTCAACAAAGAATGTTATTAAATAGAAATTATTTCAAATTGCTCATTATCACATTTTGTTTCTAACAAATAAAATTAATATACAAATGTGTGATAAATATGGCTTGTACTGACGCAGTAAGAAATTACAATTGTATCCAGGCGTATATCTTATGTTTGCTGAAGTATATGATTCTTAGTATATAGTTATAAATATGAGTTGCTTGTTACACTGAAGTTAAACTGTAGTTTGAAATTAAATAGAATTATATGAAAAGAGTATAAATGTATGCAGTTTTAAATACTCCTACTTGGGCTTTTCTGCTGTGTCATGTTGGGATACACACACACACACACACACACACATATATATATATATATATGTATATATATGTATATATATACAAATTTTACTTTCATCTAATCAGCTACTTAAGCAGACGTGAATGTATGAAAATCTTATGTTAAGAAATTACTTTAAACTGTGTATTGTTGAATGCAACCATGCTGTGATTGTCAGAGTCGAAAATTAAGCATTTTTACTCTTTGAAGAGTAAAAGAGAGTGCTTTATATATTGCTTAGAATGTTTTGTTGTGAGAGACGGACCTAAGGTAGGGTGAGGATGTTGCTGTATTTCAGACTCTGGCATTTAGCTTGGACTACAGCTAAGGCCATCATCACAGAATATTTCAAGACTTGAAATATAAGGTCTTAAGTGAAAGGCTGTTGAGGGTGGTGTGGGCAGGATTCAGATCTTTAATCTCTTTTGCACAATGAGAAAGACTTTCAGTAGTAACCAGATTAACTGTACACAATATGCACACATAAAGGTGTGTATATACATTTTTGTTAAAACTTAATCAACTCCTGCAGAAGAAAAATAATGTTTGGTCTGCAGGTTCTTAGATGCTGTTCATTTTTAAATGCTGTTCTTGTTGGTGTATACTTCAGGAGTTTTCTCTGAATTGCTCATAAAAAATCTAAGACCAAACTTTGTTCCATACACCTTTGCATTCATTGTAGCATTGCTACTTGTTAGACTTCAGATTTTTGCTGGTCGATCCATGCTACTAATGATTTTGTTTCTTTAGCAGTAAAGGAGGAATTTTCACTACCTGGAATGTCAACAGAGCTAATTGTCAACTTTAATGGTTGTGGGCTGTGTGACTCAAAGCCTTTGTAGCAGATATAGTAAAGCTGCTGTAGCTAAATGTTTTAAATGAAACATGCTGTACATATTAGGACATTGTTCTTTCAGAAAGGAGTCTGTCCATCCCCTCCTCATGCATAGTAAATTCTGTTTTTTAAAAGGTGAAAACAAAATACACTTTTCCATCTGATTTCTTGTGGATTCTTTTGTGGGTGACATGAGCAGCATAGCTGCCATTTCTTTATTTCTAGTTTGGAGCAAACATTCTTTATTTTTATCAGTAAAATCTTTTGTGTGACAGCTATCACAGTGCACTCTAATAAACTCATGTATTTTACTGATCAGGGCTTAAGCTGGGTAGTTTTTAAGTTCTCATGAGGAAACTTGCAGTAAGTAGCAATTTAAGTAACATATTCCTGCCTTTGAGACATCTTTTAAGTGATCTGATAAGATTCCAGTGTTTCTGTTTCCTACTGTTATAAGATTCTTCTTTGTCTCTGGTTCCCTGGTGAATTCTTAGCATAGTTGCTCTTTGGGATATAGCAAATTCCTCTGGGGAGGAGGGGATGATTCTTGTGTGCAGCTATTTATTAATAGTTCAGCAAATCTACCGCTTTAGCAATATTCCTAGTTTGCAATTTAAACACACAACCAACCTTTTTCAGTTTTTCTGCTTAACTTCTGATACTTGCATTTATTTCTACTGGCATTATTTTTTTTTCTGATACATAGATGTCCACTTCTTTCCTTTTCCTTTCTTCATCTCTCCCTCCATCCCTCTTGGTGGCAGTTTACTTAGTCAAAAGAATCTGTAATGTTTACTTACACTGAAGGCCTACTCCTTTAAAAATGTTGAAGACATTCGGAAAACACAATTTGGGAATGCATTGTTTACTTCTGCCAATGAACGTTCTTGCTCTGAAATACTGATTTAATTTAAAATTCCAGTTTCTAAAACTAGTTGGATAAAGTATCTTGTGTGAGCAGTAACGTTCTTTTAAAATACTTGTAGATTTCGAATACATGAGGAAATAACTCCTCCTTTTGGAGGGATTCAGTTTTGTGTTTTGATTAGGGCTGTTTATTTGCTGTTTAAACCATTGTAACACATTAGGCTAAACAGAATTGCCTTGAGCAATTAGGGTCTGCCTTTATAACATCTAAAGAAACCTCCATCTGGGCTGATGGTGCACTTAGGAAGCATTGCTTTAGTAATCATGGCACCTTAGAACCATGATTTTTTTCTTGCTTGCCAGGTTTTCTGCCTTTCTGCGAAGTTAAGTCTATGCCTGTGAAAATTATGTAGGTTTGGGATGTTCAGTTTAGCATTCAATTTCATTTTTTAATGTCTTTCAATAGCTAGGAGACTTTCGGCTTTTTTTGTTACAAATGAGCTGTGATGGGCTCTTGAATGCTTTCTGCTCTGGCTGCTGTTGCTCAAGTTAGCTCAAGACAACACATTCTCCTCTGCATTTTTTTTTTTTTAAAAAAAACCAATTTCGTTTAATGCTCCAGTTGGCATCTGAAGAATTTGCAAGCCACCAAATCAAATTTTCTCAATGAAGGAGATCCTTAAAATAAACATTACTTTTGCTTTCATCATAAAGTGTAAAAACAAACCAAGGCAAAAGGGGTTAGTTAGGTAATGCAGCCCACTTGGATTTGGTTGAAAGGACAAGAAAGCTAAAAGGTATGAGGAAGTTGGGTGAGGATGCTGTGTTGTATAAATGAGTCTTGCGAGTAAGCAACAAAGCAAGAGAAAAATAGTGTAACCTGCTAGCAACATATTTTGTTTCATTTTCAATAGCAACTTTTAAATTTTGATGGAGTTTTACAGTAAACTGGATTTCCGTTAGTAAGGATCAATTGGGAATGGAATGTAGAGAGAAGGTTCCTTCCTAATGGCAATGAATAGCAATTAAAACCTTTTTACGCTTTTAATTTAGTGTCTAAAATTTTATGTAGTAATTGCAGCTGTATCTATCGGAGAAATTTGGGTGAGAAGATAGTAGTTTATTTGGTGAGGATAGGGAAAATAAACTGATATAAATTATTTTAAAATATTTCAATCTTCTAACAGTAAAAAAATACAGCAGTTTGATTTGTAAATTTTATTATGTCACTTGTTTTAACTATTGTCACATTTTCATTATTTCATGAGCAGATCTGTATTGTTTGTTACTTCTTGCTTTACAGTATAAATATCAGATTTAAATGGAGAGAATGAGGCTGGCATGGAAATGTCAGTCCTATTTTGTGGTGGATGTTAAGTATAACTGATGATGAGCCCTCCGATTTGCCACTTTCAGTCAGAGTTGGGTGTAATAAGCTTCTTTTACATCCTACAGCTTTTTTTTGCATTTGCAAATGAAGAAAAGTTTTCTGAAAATGGATGGATGGTGTACAATCCAATGTCCGAATATAGGAGACAAGTGAGTTACTAAAGTTTCAGTTGCCTGGTGCTTTCGTATCTGACTACTTTACACAGAGGAATTATTGTTTGTACATTTCTCTTATCAGCTGTTGGGGGAGGGGAATGGGACACATAACAAGAATGAAAGAACATGGAAATAATTACAATTGCTGTTTAAAACATTTGAAAAAAAAGTAAAGAAAATAAATAAAACACTGGAACCTTTAAAAAAAATAGAATGTCACAGGAAGGTAGCCTTTGCTCTTTGAAGGAAGTTATTGATAACTCTTACAATGTGGCACTGTTAACTGAGCAGGGGGCAGGGAGAATGTGCCAAATACATAACTGCAGTGTCCTAAATATAGATTTGATTTGGTCTTTGATTTGGTCTACTTCTTCCTCAAGTGAAAAGGGGGGGGG
>NW_020799100.1:3973426-4015207 GCF_003259725.1 Athene cunicularia
TTTAAAAAAAACCAATTTCGTTTAATGCTCCAGTTGGCATCTGAAGAATTTGCAAGCCACCAAATCAAATTTTCTCAATGAAGGAGATCCTTAAAATAAACATTACTTTTGCTTTCATCATAAAGTGTAAAAACAAACCAAGGCAAAAGGGGTTAGTTAGGTAATGCAGCCCACTTGGATTTGGTTGAAAGGACAAGAAAGCTAAAAGGTAGGGGGGGGGGGGGGATAAGGCAGCTTATTTTAGAAAGCATTGCTTTACAGAAGTTGCTTATATCTTTCTCAGTATTCTACCTTGGTCTTTAGGTGATTTTGAAAAAATGTCAGTGAAAGAGAATGACATTATTTAATTTTAAAAGTCTTTTAGACAATTTATTTTTGCTTTAAATAGGATTTAAAAAAAAAAAAAATTAAATAGCAAACAGTAAGGACTTCCTTAGATGCTTTTTTTCCCCTCTATAGTTTTTCAGTTCAAGGTTTAGAGGCCTAAGACCCAAAAAAGGTAAAATACAAACACCCACATAAACCCCACTGTTCATGTGCCTGTGTGGTGGGCTTATCAGTCTTTCTCAATTTCCTGGCTGCTGTTTGTGAAATGTCTTACTGATCAGACTGCGATTAAAAGTTGTTTCTCAATAAGAAAGCTACCCTGAATTTTATTTTTAACCTGAAGGTAGTATCAGGCTGCAGGGAAGAAAGGCTGAGATGAGACTTCTTCCCCCTGTCTTTTCAGCAGGCAAAATGAAAAGGCAGAGCTTTGAGAGAGGAGAGAAGGCAATTTTCTTTCCTCATTCCCACAGTTAAAGAAATACATCTACTAGTTTTATTCATTGTTTTGGAACTTGATGTAAGAATAGAATTGTGTATGTAAGAGTGTATGAGATGGCTGTGAATCCATCAGCAATGAGCTGGTTTGTGTGGTCTTGTAATCTTCTATTGTTTTGAAACAGTGCTGTAGTTAGGTTAAATTGGTAGATTGTTGCCACCATGTGGCCATAATGTCAGGTAAAATTCAAGAGCAGAATTATTATTCGTACAGCCAAAAATAGATTGAAAAACTTTGTGTTGCATTTTAGGGACTGCCTAATGAACGGTGGCGAGTAACTTTTATTAATGAACATTACGGACTGTGTGACACATATCCATCACTCTTAGTAGTGCCATATAATGCAACAGATGATGATCTCAAGAAAGTTGCTGCCTTTAGGTCCCGAAATAGAATTCCGGTGAGTATTATGTGATGAAAGTTACCTTATAGTGTAGCTATAAGTTTTAAATATGCATCTAAACAACTTTTTGATGAGCATGACACAAAGGATGCTTTTTTCGGAAATGGTTACAGCAAAATAGTTTTGATTGGCTGGCGGTTTTTACTGCTTGAAACTCGTGTCTTCGCCAAGGCACATTTCCATTTTTCCCTCACAACAATCACCCATTCCAGCTTTGTTGGTTTTAGCTTGACTTTTCTAGTAACAACTGCCAGTATTGCAGATTCCCTTTTCTTAATGAAGTATGAGCCTTAGACTGCCATCTGTACTAATTTGTTGACTATTGTTGGATGCACATAAAATGTGATATCAAATGTTATCCTCCCGTAAGCAAACTACATAGCATTTAAACATAGTTCCAATGGTCAGTCCTAAAATAAGACCTCATGCATAGTCTCTGCAGTCAATTATTGGTCTTTTTAGTTTTTTTAATTGGGCTGTGGAATTGAAGATAAACCCATTTGACTTTTTGGGTATATTTCTCTAACTAAAATTCTTTGAGGTAGGAGAATTTTTATGTATCAACTCTTTACAGCACTATAGAAAATACTAATTTCTATCACAATATGATCTGTTCTAACTAATATTTCAATTTGGCAAACTCAGAAGAAGTGCTAGACTCTTAGCCAGTATCAGAAAGCTGCCTTGAATCTCCGTTAATTTCCAACAGATGTGAAACTCAGTATGATAAATATTTATTAGATATGGTATTTACTGACAGGCTAGGCCTATAATTATAAATTTACTCTCTCTGCATGTACATGTATGTATATATATAACATATAATGTGTACAAAATATCTGAAACATACAGTGTGTGCAGATAGTTTATAACCCAGCTGTATCTTCTCTGTCATCTCAGAATTCATGACAGGGCTTTTATATGCCTGTACAGTGAAAGTAATTTCCGTGGTAATAGTAATTCTGTTCTTGTCAGGAAATAACCAATCATACTGACCCCCACACACACTACAGGTCTCGTTTCTAGATATACAACTAAAGGTTGTATTTCAAGAGTGAATACTTTCTGAGGATTTTTTTTTTAAACTCTGGTTGTCTTTGTAACCCACAACTTTCAGACTGGGTAAGAATACTGCTTCTTAATATTCTTCAACGATGAAGCTGGAGTTTTTGCCTGCTTCTTGGGCTGCTTATCTTTAATCTCTTGCACTGCAGTCTGTTCCCTGGGCAGCTCACTATCTCTTGTTTGTGGAAGTCCCTGCTGGCTCAGAACAAGAGAGCCAGCATGCACTTTGCCGCAATGCCTTCCTTTGTAAAGAGGACTGAGGAACAAAATGTACTTTAAAGAGAAGGGGAAACATTCAAGATACTGTAGAAAGGTTGACCTTTCCTTCCTTATCAAAAAAAAGGGAAAAGTTCTTGTAGAACTGGAGCATCTTAGTCACCATTTCTACAAGGAGTTCATTCTTCCGAATTGTTTCTTAGTTTCAGCAGGCATTTCTATGTTTATTTCCAGTTTGCTTTTCAGAATTATTTGTGCAACCTAAGAGTTGTAGGAAAATATTAAAATGTAGAGGATTATATAGTTAAGTATAATTTCAATAAGAGTTAAATATGTAAGAGAATGAGCTCTTTAAAAGATAGTTATTATTAAATTTTATGAGACTAAAGTGGAAGTAGTTGAGATGTGAAGAAATAAAATTAAAAATGTTAGTTTTCATATTAAAGAATGCAACTTTAAAATTTAAGTTATGATTTTTAAAATAAAACGTATTTCTTCTAATGTGTTTTGGACATGTGACTAGGTTCTGTCATGGATTCATCCAGAGACTCAAGCTGTTATTATGCGCTGCAGTCAACCCCTTGTTGGAATGAGTGGCAAGCGGAATAAAGATGATGAAAGATATCTTGATATCATCAGGGAGGCTAATGGGCAAATCTCAAAACTGACCATCTATGACGCTAGACCCAATGTCAATGCAGTTGCAAACAAGGTAAACAGATGCTTTATAGTCTTATTTGTGAAGGGGGGTGGGGAGGAGAATTAGTCTGAAGTTTTCTGAGAGGAGGTTTTTGGGAACAGTAGTAACCTTAATGTAGATAAATTTACATATTAATTATATATTTACATAATAAATATTGAGGCTCAAGGACATGAATGCCTAACCCGGGTAGTAAGCAGGGTTTCAGGACCATACATGGATTTCCAGACACGCTTTACCCTGTCTGCTATCAGTCAAGCACAGATCTTAGTGTGGGACTGCAATCAGCTATGACTATGCTCTGCATTGTGAGGTAGGTGTAGGCTGAGCTGCAGAGCATGTCCTCTGTTGGAATGACATGCCACCTCTGTGCAAGCCACAGCTCTGCTTCATATTCTCTGGGAAAGTCTATCCTGGAAAGGCCATGTGCATAAAGCCAAGCCCACTGATAGGGCTTGAACTTTTGTCTGGTTCTTTCTGACCGTTACATGAACCATTTCAGACCTATTGAGGCATCCAGCAAATAAAGAGAACATGATGAATAAGTTAACTTGGGGCTCACACTCTGTACAGCAGCATGGGTATGATCTTGCATACCTAGATACCTGTTCTTCCCTAGGTGCCTGTAGTCAGTAAGTGCAGTAACAGAAGTAGTGTTTCCATCTGACAAAGTGACCATTTCTTTGCGAATTTGTGCTCAAAGCCTAAATGGGATCAGAATCATAGAACAGCCCAGGTTGGAAGGGACCCAGAAAGATCATCTGGTTTAACCTTTCAAGAAGAAAAGGTGTCCCTGTGCCTCTCAGCCCCCCCACCCCCAACTCTGGTGAGGACCAGATTGTTCAGGCATACTTGAGTAATACCAGTCACAGTGTCAGTGTTGTGTTTGGCACAGAGCACAGCAGACATGGATGTGCTCCCTGTTTCTGTGAAAAGCCTGCTTAGGGGCAGGTGGTGAAGGACACAATTTTAATGCTTTGTTCATAGGAGAACATACCAACTTCACTCCCTCCATGTCTAGGATAGTCCTTTACCTGCTGAACTTCAAGCACAAACGGACATGATTTTCAGTACTTACTAGTGAAGTTGTGTGTCTGCACAGCAAAGAGCATGAGAGATACCAGCTCAAGGGGGTTTGAGATCTCAGTGAAACAATGTGTTTATCTGGGAGAGAAGAAAGTCTAGCTTCTGAGTAGTTTTTTTGCACAAAATGAACACTAATTTAGTGGAATGAATGCTAATTTAGTGGAAGTCTTCAGTGTTTGTGCTGAAAGTAATTTGAAATGATGAAACTTGTTTGCCTCTAGAAAGTTTATATGTAACAAATGTGAACTTGCTTCAGAATTCAAGAGGGACAATAATGTTAGTGTTTTGCTCTGTGCAACTTAAACGCATGCATCTGTACCTTTATAGCCCTCTTCTCTATAATAGAGAATATAATTTATTAAGCAAGAAATAGGGCTACTTTTTTGTTTTGTTTTGTGTAGCACACATTCTTTCAGAGACTCTATCCTGGGGGCTGTTTGGCTAGGTTTTAATCTGATGGTTTGTATTTTGAGGGTCTGCCTCAATTGCTTGCATTTTACTCTATGAATTGCATTATCCTCTGCAGACTGAATTTTTATGGGTGAACAAAACATGTAATCCTTTTGTTTGCATTGTGGGAGGAATGTCAGTTCTTACATTAACTTAATTTTTCTTCCCAGTTCTTAGACAAACTCAAATTTTTATCCCATGTGTTTCAAAGATGTATTACATCCACACTTCATACACACATACTTGCTGAAGTATGAAGCAGAGTTTTCAGCTTTTTTAAATGGTCTATGTGTTTACCCATGTTTTAATTAAGTCCTGATATATCTAAATACAAAATATTCAAATCATAGCAGTAAAAGCAGTAGGGTTCATTTCTGGATTGTACAGTGTGGATCAGCACTGAACAAAGTTTTCTTGAACAGCTGTGAAGATAAGTGTAAGCAAAATCCCAGGCTATGATATTTGTGCATTCCTGTGTTCTTTTTACATAGGTCAAGACCACACAGTCAGTAGGAGTTACAGCAACCCTGATGTTAAAATTACAATCATTCCTCACCAGGACTTCATAATACTCAAAGGAAAGAGAAAAAATACAATTATTGCTACTTTTAGCCCAGAGCCTGACAGCTCTGAATACCCCCACATCTGAGGAAGGAGATAGAGAACATAGAATAGAGATACTGTGCTACTATACAGAAACGTAGGTGGTTCTTATGGGAACTATATCGTAATTTAGATTGTTGTCTGATGTGTAGTTGGTGGCTGTAATGGCTTATAAAGGCAAAATTTATTTATCACAATTCATGGCATGGCATGTTTTTGCTGTCTGTAGGAACTGCTGCTATTTTGCAGTTACCTTTGGAAAATCTCATCACTGACACTGCGTCCAAAAATATGTGTGGTTTTCCCACTTCCTTTTGTGACCAGGCACATCCTCTGCTGTGGTAACGATTAAGTAACACCACAAGGAGAACAGACTTTCTACTTATGTGACTCTTTAATTTCTTAATGATCTAAATACATGTTTAGTCTTCAGCAATAAAATTTGATGTTAAAAAAGTTTAACGTTTTTCCTGATTTACTAGTTAGAGGCAAAATCTAAGATTCTTTAACTTAATTCTTAAATGAAACTTAGTTTATTCTGAACTGAGCTCTTAAATTTACTTGACCAAACATTTTATGATTTTTATCTATTTCAATATCAGTTCAATTTTAGTAGTAAATAACTAGGCAATTTCAAACACAGGAACGATCTTTTCTTTGGTAGCAAGTTTGCACTGGTAAACATGAGACTTGCTCTCTTGAATTAGTGGTGTAAAGAAGACAGATCCTTTTGACTGAATTTTTCTAATTGATACAGAAACAAAGAAATAAGCAATTTTATTTCCAAGAAGTGGTGATCTACTATGTTACAAGTAATTGCTGTTTTGTGTGCTGTACTTTACATTTTATTTTAACCTTAATAATCTGCCTGAGAAGTAAGTTGATTCCTTCTGTATTCAGAATCTTGAGTTTGTTTAATCCTTGGTGGGAAAGTGAACATAAATGAAGAAAAAAATACTGAATTTGTAATGTCAGTTGGCCAAGGAAAAGCTGTTTCCACCATGAATCTCGGAAGTAATGAGGAAGGTACAAAGGTTTTTTTTATTCTTAAAGCAGTCTGAGTCCTGACTGATGTGATGCTGGCCCATTGTCCCTCATCTGGCTAGTTCAATCCTATTTGAAGGTCTCCAGGCCCAACAGTACAAACAATTTTTTAGTGTTAATCTAAAATAATTAGTTTTCCCTTCTAGGGTTACTCCCTTGAGGTTTTGAAAGCAACTGGGCTCACTGGAGTAACTTGAATGTCTTTCTGGCCATGTGACATACTTAATACATTTTGTCTTTCTGGACAAAGGAAAGCCCCCACGTATTAATCTCCAGTATTTGCCCCTCCAAAGCTTGTATCTGAGACTGAAGTTCTAAAGAAGCAACTGAATATACTGCCCAACTACAACATAAAGTATAAACAAAATTCAGTCACTTCTTGCTCTGTTGAAAACCTGCTACAACAGCGTATATATGACTGAAGTTAATTTTAGGTCTCTTGTTTGTAGGCAACTGGGGGAGGATATGAAGGTGAAGATGCATATCCCAATGCAGAACTTTTCTTCTTGGACATTCATAATATTCATGTCATGCGGGAATCTTTGAAGAAGTTGAAGGACATTGTTTATCCTAATGTGGAAGAATCACACTGGTTGTCAAGTCTGGAATCAACTCATTGGTTAGAACATATAAAGGTAACTTCCTGCTGTTTGTTTGAAATAATGTTTGTCCAAATCTGTTGTATCAGACTTGGTTTCTTTGCTAGACTTTGAGATAGTCCTGATACGGAACACATGGAACTACTTGGAATACAGAAACAGCAGCACTGAGTGTTGACTTTTTGCCAACTAGTCTTAGAGTATGTTGTGAGGTATCATTACTAAGCAACAGTAGGTGAAACTCAACATTTATTGTCTGCCTCAAGTCAAATGTCAGTCTTTTAAAGAGGAGAGCATTATTAGTCTGATTGTCTTTACATGTGTGAGAACTGATTTATTTTCTAGCAGTACAGGACTTCAGATAACGGTCACTGAAGGATTAATAGTTACTTTAGTTGTCAGTATATATGTGACTATTTTTTGAATTATAGTTTTAAAAATATATCTTGTAAATTTATTTGTAAATTCTGTCATTTTCATCTTGTAGCACAAATAAAACACTTAAACTGGTAATTCACCAGTGTTCTTACTAGTTGACCTTTGAACTTTTTGCCTCAAAGTACAGCTGTGCAAAAGTATTTAGAATAAGGTGTAATGAATCTTACTTAATAAAATTTCCATTTTAATATGTAGAAAATAAGCACATTAGAAGGGTACAAGTTCCTTTTTCCAACAACTGAGATATTTCAGTAATTATTAAGTAAGAAGTTCAAAGAAAGAAACCAAATGAAACACAGAACTTTTAGAGAGTATATGCTATGGTAAATCCTTTCTTTAAAAAAGAAGCTTATGTTCTTTGGTTTATCAAGGTTACTGTTTTCTGCCCCATTTTTTAAGAATTTACTGTGAGATGAATTAGGTCTTACTAAGGGATTAGGGAACCAATCTGTTTCTCTTTCTATACAAGAAATTTAATTTATCTCCTAGAAAATTCTTTTCCAGTTAACTACTCCATTCTCTGTAATGGAAACAATATCAATTTAGATACTGTGTAGATACAAAGAAATCAATTTATTTTTGGAATGATAACACTAATCTCTGTTGGTTGGTGTCTGTTCCTCTTTGTTAGCTGGTCCTGACAGGAGCTATTCAAGTGGCAGACAAGGTGTCCTCAGGAAGGAGCTCCGTGGTGGTTCACTGCAGCGATGGCTGGGACCGGACAGCACAGCTGACATCGCTGGCCATGTTGATGCTAGACAGCTACTACAGAACAATTGAAGGCTTTGAAGTTCTGGTGCAAAAAGAGTGGATAAGCTTTGGACACAAATTTGCATCGGTAAGAGGAGATAATTGCAAGGACTAGGCAACATTAACATTCTAAAAAGCTTTTAATGTTGAACTACTCATTGTGTCAAGATTTGACAATTCATTATTTTGGAATTTTGATTTAAAACATTTCCAGGTAAATCTGAGCACAGGTTTTGGTTTTGGACTTGCTTAGTTAATATTTTTTTGCTTTCTCTAAGAACTGATACTTTGTCCTTTACACCCTTTTAAAAACACAGAATTGCTGGGGTTACTGTGGTTATTGAGCAAAGAAAATAAGAAGGTAGAAAAATTATGTTTAAACAAACTTTTCAGAAGATCAAACAAGACTGGAACATGAGCCTTTTTCCTCACCCTCACTTTGGACTGTTTTGAATATCATGAGATGCAGATGAATGAGTCTGGCCAATGTCTTTTAAGTGATGTTTTGAAAGCTTCTTCCCAGACTTGTCATAATAGCTCTCCAGAGGCTGTCACTGGTAATGCAGGCTCTAGTTCTGTTCAGTTGTCTTCTGGATGCTTAGAAGGTTAAGCAGAAATTGTCTATAGCAAGTCCTTAATATCCTACCTGTATATAATGCAAAGTCAAGGGTGTTTGTATTGGGAAACTTTTCAGAGTCTTAGTGGAACTTCTCTTAAATTTGGCAGCTAACCACTTAACCAGAAAATCTGTGAGGAACCTGGCAAAGCAGAATAGGTTGCCAGGGAGAGTGTGCTGGGATATATAAACATAAAACATAATTTGGAAGCTTTACAACAGCGTTATGTGTTGATGCTGAACCTTGTAATTCACAGTAAGAAGTTTCCGCACCTTCAGTAGAAGTTACTTGCACAGACAATTTGTCCCCAGTGGAACATTCTAAAACTACTACTTAATATTGCTAAAATTGGGAAAATGGCAATCTGGAAAAAATCAAGAAGTATACCTGTGTGTGTATTTCATGCCCACTTTACATTTGCAGAAGTGTCTCAGTCATTTGGAAATTCATGTATAGCTACTCAGCATGGATCACTTCACTATTTAAGTGTGCTTGTCTTTGATCGGACATTCTAAAGGTGCTTTGAGGCTTAGATTTGCATTTTGGTTGTTGGGAGTGATATCTGCTGTAGTCCATCTTTTTGTATACTTACCTGTAGTCTTCTAGTAGTGACATGTTATAAAGCTTTGAAGTATTCTGTCTTGGTACTGCCACAGGAAAACACTGGCTTGCCTTTTTATTCTCATATTTTACTTTGTATTTTTAAAAAACGTTATAGTCATGATGCAGATATAGTTAGGAAACTTGTAGCCTAGTGCATATGTTATGGTTTAACACAAAGCTTTAAAAGTGTTCTGTGTGTCCTTCACCATTATGAATAAATTCAACTGATCTATGATTCTTTTTATTAAGCCATCAATTTTAATTTGGGTAGTCAGAGGAGTTTGTTCTCTCTCGACAGACAACACTTTTCTCCTCTTAGCAAGGTAGGACTTTTAGATCCCTTCCAGATGACTAGCTCGGTCCCCTGGTTCATCTCTGACAATGTAGCAGCAACAAGGGTGATTTAAATAGCTTGCTTTTGCTTAAATTACTATTTTGGTTTCCCTTCTTGCTTGCTAAAGTAGCAATCTTTGGAAATGGTTGGCTCCTTTAGCCAACTGCTGTTTTCTGAGAGTACTGTATATGGTGATTTGATGGGTTGTTCAGTTTATAGTGAAGGGAGGTAGTCCTCCTCCAGAGTGTTCTGTAGAAGGGGTTGAGTCCCTGTCCCTAGAGGTATGTAAAAGACTGTAAAAGACATGTAAAAGACATGTAGATGCGGTGCTTAGGGACATGGTTTAGTGGTGGACTTGGCCATGTTAGGTTAATGGTTGGACTTGATAGTTAAAAAGAAGGACTTAAAGGTCTTTCCCAACCTAAATGTTTCTGTGGTAAAAGCTGATAATGCAAGCAGAAAATATTTTGATCATATATGCTCTGTTTCAGTTTGGTGTCATTACTTGATAGAACCATGAGTTTTAATATTGAAGACTAGGCACTTCAGTGCAGTTAGCATTTCCTGAACCTCATCTCTGCAACTATTGTTACACCTTCCCTCAGGTAGGGAGTTGGAGAAGAGTAGAGTGTTTCTTAACACTGGCTGGGTTAGAACAAGCTTCATGTTTTCATGTTACAGGGCTGCAGTTTGGATGTTTTAATAAGAAATAACTAAATAGTAGACTACTTAATAGTTCCTCTCTGTATTTTCTAATGAAGCTCACAGTAAGTTTCCTTGTTGAAAAGGAATTCCCTACCCCAGCTTTTCTGTGTATAGTGAACTTAGTACACTATCTGGATGATAAAATTGCTTGCTCTGTGGAATGATGTTCCAATAATGCATTCTAATATAAAAAATGAGACACAGACATAATTATAGATGGAAAATGCTCAGACATCCTAAAACTGCTAACCATAGTGAAAGTGGAAGGACTTTCACTCCTTACTGAACACATGTATGGCTGTTAACAGATACCACATATTTTAAGCTATGAAAACTGAAGGGCAAGGAGGCTGATTTGTTTGTCTTCCCTATAGTGCTTTTCTAGTCATTTGCTATTGTTGACTGAGTTCAGCTACAATGCCTCATCTTCAATTCTATTATTTTAAACTATCTTGCAAATCATTGTACAGAGGAGTGTACTGGTTTTATGATTTTTCACTTTCTTAAGACATTAAGCCTGCTATCTTATAGGCAGATAGACAACATTTTAGTTCAACATACACGCTCTTCTTTTGTCTCCTCCAGGCAAGTGTATTCCAGCAGAATTATGGAGTTAATAGAATCTCTTTTCCCTGAATCTCTTATCTGTTCTCAGCTATCAAATATGAAAAGGAATGAAACAACTTTTACCAAACCTACTTTTTGTCTATGGGGAGAATTCCTTTGATTGTTACGTTGGACTTCTCGGAATAAATGGCTCACCCAAACTTTAAAAATGTGTGTTAATTTTCCGTCAAGAACATGAACGTTTCTTTGAGCTCGCTCATGTTCACTGTCTACCCCAGGGTGAATCTTTAGGTTCAAGTGTGGAAGGAGAAGAGGAGAATCTCTGTGGATAGTTTGATCTAGGTTCTCCAGTGATTTAAATTATGAAAGAAGACAAAGTATATCATTTGGCTTTTAACAAACGTATAACTTAGATATAGTTCAAAATTGATTATTTGCAAAGTAATATTTGTATTGATTGTTTGCAAAGTAATATATGCTTTAACAGTTCAGATTGTTCAACAACTAGCAGGTTTTTGTAACAGGACCAATTATCACTTTGGAATTTTTCTCAGACACCTTTGGAACAACTTTACAGTATTTCTTTATATCTGAATCTCACATCCTTGGTTCAATAACTAAAACTAATAATTATTACAGAAGCATTAATATTCTAGTGCAAAATAAGAAATAATGCCTATTGGCCATAAATAGACTGTTTTGGTTAACAGGAGGCTGTATTGCTTCATTACAGAGAATAGGCCATGGTGATAAAAATCATGCTGATGCAGACCGATCGCCCATCTTTCTCCAGTTTATTGATTGTGTGTGGCAGATGTCCAAACAGGTATATGCTATATCATTCTTCAGAAGGTAACACTGCTAAGAGATGACTGAATTAAAAACCTAGATCTTTATTTAAGCAAAAAAGTATTTGAAGAGGACGGTATATACCCCTCTATACTGTAGTCAAAAAGGAGACTTTTAAACTGTACCATCTCTACCCAATTTCTAAAAGCGCTATAGCAGTTGTAGTTATGTTGCTTAACATGGCGTTGGCTATGCATGCAAGGCTGGTCTGTCTTGGATATGGGCTTCTCAGAAAGATATTGAGATGTAATCCGGCAGAATGCTTTTACAGGAATTGCATCCAACTCTCTTTAATAGGGTCAGTTGTTTCATTTTACCTATTTTTGTGAAGCTGTCCCTTGAACTACAGGGACAAATGTTTTGTCAAAGCTTGAAAAGGAAGCTTGGGAGCTGTTGAGTGCTGTGATTTAAATGTTGTATTTTCAATAAGTAATGAAACAAAGCAGCAAACTTAGTCTGTTTAGGGCCAAGGATTAGGAGCTAAACCCTTATTTTCTTGTGCTGGACTATAAAGAGTACACTGTGGATACCTTACTCTGTCTTCCTAGTAAAAATGTAACTGTAACCATTCTATATCTTATTCCTCTTCTTAGAAATTAAAGGTAATTAGAACATTTTGAGAAGAGTTCTTTTCAGTGACGAGATAAAGTTAAACACCTCATGTCATCTGAACACTTACTCTGCTATAAAGTATATGAAAGTTTTATCTTAAAAATTATTTGTAGATGTATTCAGGTTTCTAAACGCCATCTTCAGCCTCTTAACCAGGGCATGTGCATCTCTTTTCTTTGATGATGTAAAGAACGAATTTTTCTTTTCTGTTTTTAGTTTCCTACAGCCTTTGAATTCAACGAGCAGTTCTTGATTACAATCCTGGATCACTTGTACAGCTGCCGCTTTGGTACTTTCTTGTATAACAGTGAGTCCCTTAGAGAAAAAGAGGTTAGTCAAACCACTGATTATTTAATTGTATTGCTGTGTTGACTCTAGATGATTACAAAAAGTTTTGGTTGTATTTTATTTGGTTTATTTATTATGTCCTTGCATGACAGTGGTTTTGAACTGTCTTTGTTCTTGTTGTAGAGCAGTTGCATGGTAAATTCCTTGGGTTTAGTAGCTTAGAGACTATGCAGTTGCTAAAATACTTGTCAAGCACTAGTTTTGGAACATTTCTAATACAGTAACTTACTATTCTTCTATGTAAATCAGAGGTGTATTAGGTTTAGAATGTAATCATGGCTTCTATGATGCATTTCCTGATTTTTTGCAGATATTTACTGTTCTTATTTCAATTTCATTTTAGAAAGTGACTGAGAAAACATTATCGTTATGGTCTTTGATAAATAGTGAAAAATCTAAATACACCAATCCTTTTTACACTAAAGAGCTAAACCGAGCACTCTATCCAGTAGCCAGTATGCGTCACTTAGAGCTCTGGGTTAATTACTACATCAGGTGGAACCCAAGAATTCGGCAACAAGTAAGTAAATTCTCTATAATGTACAAAGTGCCTTTAGACTTAAGAAATAGGATTTTGTGTCACAACTGGCTTGTAGAACAGTATCTGTGATCTGTTCAAGTTTTTAATATTTGTAAAGATGGAGAAAAAAGGTGAAAATTATTATTCAGTTCTCTCTTTTTTTTGTTGTTTTTTTTTTTGACTCAGCTCTTCCTAGAGCACTGAGTTTATTTCAGTGCTTAGTATCAAGTCATCCTCAAGCTCTTTCTAACCCCTTCTCTTGGGGACAGGGCTGGGGGAGCATTTTTTAAGGGCATTTGATGCTACTAAAGGGTGAATAACACTGCTTAGAAATAGGGCTTACTGATCCCTGGAGAGTTAGGGCATTAGCACCACAAACACGCTTAATTGCGTTTGCTTAGTCTGTCTTCTTTTTCCAAGAGAGTGTATGAAGTCTTTTACAAATTAAGATGACCAATTCGGTCCTTTATATTTCAAAACTGCTATCTGTATTGATGGCTTATAGTGAGATTTATATATATATATTTTTAATGTAACTTGGATGATCCAACATTGTTTGCACTGTAACTGTTGGATGAAAGCTGTTATTGAAAATTATACATGTGGATCAGATTGGAAGCCCAGGAAAGCTTTTATCACATTACACATAGTTCAGTTCTGTGCTTTTAATGTTTCATACACGGATGCTCAGTGCTTGTTTTGCGGTCTTGCTAGAAATCTCAGCAATGTGCCATGTAAAGATGGTGTACAGAGACATATTTGTCCTTCCTAATAAGTTGTGGAGTTTGGAGTAGGAAAAGATAAAGGAGCAATCTTTGACAGCAGCAGTCTTCACAATCCATCCCCTAGAATGAATCAGTAGTTTTCAAGCAATGCACTTCCTTTTCTGCAGCTGTATTTACTTTATTTACCCTGTATTATTTACAACACTTTAGAGGCTGCAAGAAAGACAGACAGTTTGCTGTATTTTCTTACAAGTGTGTTGCCAGTTTTAATTTGAGGTTCTAGTTTTAAAGTGCTTGTTGCTTCTGTGAAAGATGAGGGCATTTTGCAAAAGGTGAATCCAAAGATTTATTTTAGAAAGTGAAGGATTATAGGGCATGCAAATTAGCTGTAAATCTACTTAAAAATGTGCTTTGCCATTATTCAGGAAAGGTTTTTGGCAGGATTTCTTATTAGAAATGCAAACCCATGTGATAATTTTCTATGCTGCTACTACTGGTCCCTCGTTTTCACCATTTTTATATGCAAAATGCAACTTTTTTTTTTTTTTTCTTCTGCACATGAAATCCATACTTCATCTTGACTTAAGCAACTGAATAATGGACATGTGGCCTGAACCAGTTTTTCAGTGACCTTTCTTAGCACCATTACTTAGAAGCATGTTCTGCATCAGACTTCAGTCTGATGAACAGTCTGGTCTGTTACTAGCAAAATCATTAACTCTACATCTCCGATCATCTTAGTAACTACATTCGGTCATTGATCCAATTCCACAGTTGCTTCAAGCATTCATCACCGTCCTCATCTAGGGTGCATAGGGAGTGGTGCACCTAATAGTGCTGGTTCAGCTGGTTTTGAACTGGCAAGGAGTTTGCATTTGCTCCTGAAACTACTGCTAATAGCTTGTAATTACAGGCAGCTAACTGTGGAAACAGCAGCAACTTCCTGAAAGGTTTTATACAGCTGAAGGTAACTTTAGGTTCCATATCTGTCTTGAACATTTTTAATACCTATTTTCCATTTGAAAAAGGAAGATAAGCTTAAAATGGAAACAGTTAAGATGCTCTTTCTGTGAGTAATCTCCTGAAACCTAGGGCAGTTGATTTTAAACACATTATTAGTGAATTCTGTAAATAAACGTTAAAGTTCTGCATTTATTTCACTTATTTATACAACATTACAAATTTACTATTAAAAATGGAAGTAAATTTCATCAGTAAGCGAAGTTACTTAATATGAAGATGTGAATTTCATTTTATTCTGATCAGTGTGGCTAAAATAGTCGGTCTGGCTAAAGACTCTCTTTAGGGAAGATGATGAGACATCTGACCTCTGGAATCTGAAACCTTTTAATAAGTCAAGAAAAAGAGAAAAGCTTTGGACAAGGTGTTCACACCTATCTTCCACACAGTATTAGATAATAAGAAAATAAAATCCATATGCTCCAGAAAGTGCTGGCTGATTTTATTGAGGTAGGAAAAACTGTTCTGTGTAAAGATTTTCTTTGGGTGAGAAGATCTGGAAGGCAGAGGGCTTTTGCATTATCGAAATTAGTATTTCTGTTTAGCTACAACTTGTTACAGATGTTGGAAACTACAAATACTGAGTTATGCCAGGAAAACACAAATACTACAGCAGCCTAACTGTAGAAGCAGTTGCACCTGAAGTGATAAGACTAATACAGATCTCTTTCTAGCAGCCAAATCCAGTGGAGCAGCGTTACATGGAGCTCCTTGCATTACGTGATGATTATATAAGGAGACTTGAAGAACTGCAGATCACAAATAATTCTAAGATACCCAATTCATCAGCCTCATCAGCATCTCCCTCACAAATGATGTCCCAAGTACAAACACATTTCTGAAGAAAGTGTTGGCTTCATTCTATACTGTAATAGCAAGTGGTGCTTAACATAGATCTGTAGTATAAAGAGGGATATTTTAATGCCTTACATTAGACTGTCCTAACACAAATTATTTTAGACTGTCTTCATTTGAGGAGGACTTCAAAATAAACAAAACCAACTCTTCAGTTACGTGCCTTTTGGAACCTGTGGACTGGGAACATTAGTAATCAACTTCTAGTTATGGAGGGCTTTAAGAATTATTTTTGAAAGTCTGGTACAATTGAAATTAAATGGATTTATTGTTTTCATAAGAATGCTTTAATTTATTACATCCTAGGTCATGTTCCTGTAAGGAAGTTCATGCTTGGTCTTACATGTCATGGATAAACACATTAATGGCAATAGGAATATTCACATTGTGTAAAATTAGGTATGTGCGTATTCCTGTTAGGAATACGTTCGTGGAGTTCATGAGATAAAAATAAATTATATTGTAAGATGTCAGAGACAAGTGTTGAAATTTTATGGTTACCTGAGAATTCCAAATTTTTCTTTTTTGAAATAAAGAAAAATATGGAAGGGTTTTCCCTCATACACTTCTAAGTAAGAAGTTCAAATAGCTCAAAAGATATAAAAACAAAAGAAAAATTATTTTTTATTGTAAACCGATTTTATATTTTTTTTAAACAAATGACAGTTGTACTAGATTCTGAGGAAATCCTGTTTTGGCTAACTGTTCAGCACTAAAGTATATTATAAATTATCACTGTTGGCAATATTGGTTCTTTGGATTAATACAGAATAAAATGGTTCTGAAGAAGATTTATATATTTAAAAGCAGACCCAGAGAGACATTGCTTAAATATCCAGCAATAGCCATAGTATTAAAGCTTGTGTTTATCTCCTAAAAGTAAATGTGCCTGTTTAAAGGAGCTTTTATACCAAAGTAGACAAAAAATTTCAGTTATAAATACTGTTGAAAATTTTACATTTATAGCTTACTGTTTAATTTAACTTTTTTGTTCAACAAATTTATTCTCAAGTATTTAAGGGACTTCAGTATACAAGATCTGCATATAATGCGTGTGCTTATATTGAACCGTCCGGTGAATTCTAGTTTCAGTCCTTCATTTCAGAGGCTTCTTGTAAACCTTTAATTTGTTCTTTTCAGGTATTTTTTAAATAGTTATGAGCATTTCTTATGACAGTACAAACCTTTCTACTTGATATTTAATTAAAATTTTGCATCTTCTCAGAAGTTTAATGATACTTCAGGCAATCCAGGAAATACTGCAATTCAGAATCTGTAGAGGACTCTAATATGGTTATTTTAAAGGAGATATTTTAATGCTTGAGGCTTCTGTCACTGTAAATTATTGTACATGTGAGGAGTTTTGATCTGCAAGATATAATAGAAATATATATAAATTAAGTTTTGTGTAAGTATATATAATATAGTTTATTAGAAATTCTGCAAGTTTATAAAGTGTAAATAGTTTGCATATGAAAACTAAATTTAAAGCTATAGTTCCATAAAATAGAGTTTAGAGGACATCTGAATATTTTTAGAACAGTATTTTTTCAAAGGAATTAAAGTATACCGCCTCTTGATTTAATTCAGTATGTACACTGAATTGCACTATTTTTTCAGGGAAGCTCAGAGCACACGATATGTGTGTTCTAAATACCCATCATTTATATGACTTATTTTTGTCCTCTAAATTTCATTCTCCCATCAATGTTCTTCCGTATGTGTTTCCAAAATAACATAATTGTCCCAAAATCTTGACATGTTAAGGTAACTAAGATGCATTACATCAGATAAACGAAGAAGGATACTCAGTTGTTCATGATACACTTTACATTTGAAAGCTATGCATACTCTGGTATATATGCCTTCTACTTACTTGTGGTTTATAAAAAAAAGCTATTTTTATTAGAATATTTAATTTTTCTGTATTTGAGTTGAACGTATGGGTGACATCTCTGAGCAGCGTGGAGAAGTTTGGAAATCTAATAGTTTTTACTGTGTAAACACTACAGGATAACCTATTGCATTTAGGAAAGTGTAATATAATGGAATGGATCTTTTTGCACTTACTTCATTACATATATATACACCATTCTTTGTATTACTGTTTCAGTCAAATTTCAGTATTTGAAGCGCTCTAACATAACTCTGCGGGCTTGGATTTTTTTTCAAGTGAACAGGTAAAATACTTGTTTTAATTCTGTTTTTACACGTCAATATTCAGCAAACATAAGGGTGTTTTTAATCCAATACTTTCTGGAAAATACTACTCTGAAGTTGTGAATGTAGGCATACAGGCTGATGAAAATTAACAGGAAACTTTTCTCCTCTCCACTTAAATGGGTGATGTGGGCTGTCACTGTGCCATGCCCTGTACAGCACCTCCTGACCCCCTGCGCAGCCGCAGGGGTGGCAGCTGCCCCTGTAACTGCCGTCGGTTCCTTCTTGGAGGTGTCACGGCCACGAACAAACCAGGGAAGCTCTTGACCGAGGCGGCCGCGGTGGCGCGGAGCCGGGCAGCTCCTGCAGCCTAAATCTGGGGGTTCATTTTGTGTAACCGCGCAGGCAGATTCCCCTCGGCGAGGGAACTGGCTGTTGTCAAAGTTTCTGCTTGCGGTTGGGTGTTTTTCGTCACTAACGTCACCGTTTTTGCGAAGGCTGAGTCTGCCTGCAGGATTCGGCCCGGTTTTGGGGTTTTTTTTGATCAGTGCGTAGTTTCCCATCGTCGCAAACCCAAGTGAGACTTCTCAGATTTTACGTCTTTATTCCCGGTTTTATTTTTCGTGCCAGCGGGTGTTGGCTGCGCAGAGGTGCCGCGTCCCGGAGCGGTGGCGCTGGCTTTGTGTCGCGGTGGCAGAGGCTCGGCGGGGATGGACCCGCGGTGGGGAGCAGGAGCCTGGCCCCAGGCGTTACCGCATCCTAGTTCAGCACTCGCTGGCAGAGCCGATCCTGCCTGCAGAAGTTTCCAGCTGGAGGCAGACTAAAGAGCTGAATTTAAAAATCCATAAACAAGGAGTGGAACCTAACGGAAATTTCACCCAGATGACAAATAAAGAAAAAAAAACCTGTATTTAAAAATCAGCGCCAGGTTCCAGTCTCCATGTTCTCTCTTCTGTTAGGAGAAACCTGGAGTTTTACATCGTTCTAGTGAAGGTGGAAGCCAAATGTCCATTTTCTATTACCAAAATTTACATCTTTGTATTCCTTATTAATGCACTTCCTGTCTTAATTTTCATCCTTCTTTCTTCTCCTAATCTTGTTCTACCCTGAAAAGTTATAATGTCTGTTTGTCATAGAATTTATTTATTTGCCAGTGTGGTTGTTCCGGGCTATGCTAATGTACATGGCCTCAGATGAGACAGAAAGGAAAGATGTGTACTGGTACGTGTCCCACTTGACAAGTGGTGATAGCATCCTGTGGTACGCGGATACATCCTGAGGCACTGATCGTAAGAGATGGACCTGCGTTCACATTCGTTTTCCTGCTGCTATTAATGTTGATTTAGTGATGCTCCGTGAAGATAAACCATGGAAAAATAAATCCTTAATTAAGAAGTAAATGCTTATTTGGAAACAAACTTAGGCAAACCTTAGAGAGATGCACTAGAAATGAAGAGATGTGAAAGGAGGAGAAATAAATGAGATCAGAAAATGATTACTGCAGGGTCTAGCTCATGCATTCCTTTGCAAAACTTAAGTTAAAAGTTTCTCTAAGTGAATACAGACTCAAGTTCAGCTCTAACCTGAGAATTACCTTTATTGTTCAAGCAGGAGTATCACAGATGTGTTTTAGTTGCAAAACAACATTTTGTGGGAGAGCTCTATTAAAATTATCAGAAAAGTTCTGAAAGAGCTTTTATTTCAGGCTCTTCACGTTGTATCTACCAATCCTAGCAGAGCTAATGCAAGGAAAGACCTCTAGTTAAGTAGTAACTGGTCATCTGCCATCATCCTACCCTCTTAATGTCCAAGTTGGGGTGCATTTGTTGGATGCTGGGTATGCGTATGAAGTTACTCACTTCTGTGTCACAGGATACTCACAGAATTCAAAGCTAGTTCACGAATGAATTCTAAAAATTACTTTCTTTCTGTCTTTGACTTCTGAATAAGCATTAAATCTGTAGAAGTGCCCATCTAAACTGTTTAAAGAAATGGCAGTTATCTAAGACATCAGCTGAGGTTGCTGTGGCACTCAGAGAACAGTTCGCTCTGGCATTCTGTTTTTCATCAGATGCTGGCGTTTGAAGCAGACCTAGAGCACTTCAAAGTGGCTGGCAACAAACTGTGCAATTGTTTCTCACTCTCAATACTGTTATTTGTAAGCAGTGCTAGTTCAGGTGTCTGTTCTCAAAATGTATCGTCCAGAATTTAGTGTTGTTTTCTGCTGTTCAGATGCTTTGTCTTTAGGGTTCCTATAAACACCCTGTGCTGCAGAATTCCTTGCTGTGGCATGGGAAGGCCCGTCCTGAAGATTATTCAGAGATTATTTTATGAATAGGAAAAAAGTACGGCTAACTAGAAGCTAACCTTTAAAATCCATGTATTTTCTACATTTAATATTAATACAGAATACAACACTATTGTAGTTTAATTTTTTTAATACTACCATAGAATAATATAATTTTGAGGATTTACTGAATAATCAGGAAATAATAATAAGGAAAGTGTGAAGAGTTCCCTATTACTTGACCAAATTCATTCCATGGGTGAATTTAAAAAAAAAAAAGTGAATGAGGAAAAAAGTTACACTGGATAAGGAAAACGGCATTTTTATAAGTTCATAGGACCCTAACCTCACTTTTATCCTACTGATAGCTCTACCTCTCTGGTAGAATCTAGTAAAACTGTTTTCCCTAATTTGATCAGCAAAATAGTTGCATTCTGCCCACAAAGCAAGCTAATTTTTATGATGTTAGTGATCATTTATGGTCTTGTTTTTTCTGGATGTGCTCAGTTGCTGTGCTATTCTGAATATACATTTCAAATTCATGCTAAATAATTTGAAATACTCTGTTTTTGTAGCCCAACTGGATCCCATGTGGAATGGTGTAAACAGCTGATAGCTGCAACCATTTCTAGTCAGATCTCCGGGTCTGTCCCATCCGAAGGTGTGTCCAGAGACTACAGGGTAAGTGATTTGAGGAATGCCTTGGTTTGTTTAAGATAAGAGTGAATGATCATGAAAGTCCTTGCTGCCTTGGTTATCAGGTGGTAAGTACTTAAGTGATTGGTGAATGTTTCAGAATTAGAAACATCTTGCTATGCATAGGAGTCTTTGGAATCTGTTTTGGTTTTACCTCCATATTTAGAATAGTGGCATTGGAGTCTACAGAATAAAAATTCAGATGGGTGAAAGGAAAATTAAAAGTCAGTGTTTTGAATAAAATGCCAAAAGGGAATTGTCTTTCCTTTTGATTACTATGTAAAAGAAATTCAGTCAAGTAAATTAATAAGTTACAAGTCGAAATTGTTTTGTGTGTGTGTCATTCAGAGTACAGAGTTGAGCTCTCCAGATTTCACAAGAAATAAATGCATGTGTCTTTGTTACTGTGCAAAAAACATAAACTACTATATTTTTTTGTGGAGTTTCACCAGAGGCAGAGAATTTAATATCAAACAAAAAAACTTAGCCCTTTCATTTCCTCCCAGTAACATTTTTGTCACTAAGGTAATGATTGCACAGTATGGTTTACCTGATAGGTTCTGTTATGCCTTTTTACACCTGTTCTTTCGTTCTCATTTGCCATTTCCTATATGCAGCCAGCCAACTGAACTATCAAGAGTGGAGCATATAAAGTTTTCCTTCTCTTACAAATTGACAAAAGTTTCCTGTATTTCAGGTCTCTTTAAGAAACCAGGCTGCTGCTATCTAGATCCTTTTTTCGTCCTAGATTTGAAAGAGTTTCATGGTCTTCATGCAAAATGGCTAAATGAAGATTTTATCTTTTTTTGGTTTTAACTAGATTTTAAATTATTTTCCAATATGCTCCGTGATTAAAATGTTTGTTGTCCAGAAACAGCGTATTTAGATTCTGTTCAGATTCAGCCCAAGCCTGAAGATGAATCCACAAAATATTATTGACCGTAGTCCACTTAAAAATTCACCTCACAGAGTTTCACACTTATTGTCACAGTCAGCAGTTCATACTCATAAAAAAGTGTAGCTCTTCCATACTATAGCAGCTGAATTGCAAATGCTTACTTGAGGTCAAGGCTAACATCTTTGATGAAACACTGTGGAAGCCTTGCAGTACAGCTGCCGATGTTGTATTTGCACCGTAGATCAAGGACTTCATTTTAGTAAAATCCAAGTGTGTAAGCTTGATGTTCAGCCTATTGCTGAGTTAGAACACATTCTTCTGGAATAAAGAGCATTTTTTAATTCTAAATATTTTAGTTCCGAGCAACATCCTTCTCTATACCAAACTTGGCTTGGATATTATTTAACAGGAATAAGTCTAAAAGACTAATTAAAATTCTACCTCAGTCTCTGTTTCTTAGAAATTAAAGGAAAAAGATTAAGCCTGGTGCTATTCAGAAATTTTGTGTGTAAATTGTATTTGACATGATTGCATTGCTGTGATCTGAAGTCCCATATATGTGTCTGACATCATGGAATTTTTTATCCTAGAATATCTTTACTTACATTTGGGACCAGTATCTTGTGGAGTGGTGTCTATGCTTTAGGAGAGGGTTTCCTTTGCGTTTAGCTTCTGCAGAAGTTCAGTGGTACAATTAGTTGCTTAGTCAGTACCACTAACAGGCTGGATTTATTCATTATTATTATGGAATTCACATGTAAAAAGATAATGCCCATTTATAACTCAGTTTTCCTTTGAGACATCTTTCCTTTTTGATGCACGCCAATCAATTTTCTGAGTCTTTGTTACCTTTGGTTATACCTCGAATTGCTGCATCTAGAGACTGTCTTAAAACAACTTAGAAACTTTAGGTAGGGCCAGATGTGTGCATTTGCTTCTGGAACCAGTCAGGCAGTTCTGTTGCTTTCCACAGGATTTACCAGGAACTCACCGCTTTACTCTTTCTTCCATACTTTTTTTAATGTTTCAATCAATATGTTTGCAAAAATGGGTAAATATATTGTATCTCCTGGCATTACTCCTGTTACGCTGTGTTGCTTTCCTTACCAGAATGTAATTTAGGGGAGGGGGGAATCAAACAGAAGCAAAGGGGCTGCAAATGAAGTCATTGAAACTGGAGAGCACTGAGTGAGCTCTGCCTTGCTAAACCCTACAGCAACATGAACTCCCTGAGTTTGAACTCTGCTGTGTATGTCTTCTCTCTGGAACATACTCCACCTGGAGAGTATTCTTGGATGGGGTTCATATAAATGAAAATTGCTTCAATTCTAATAGCTGAATATAGACACCTTCAGAAATAAGGTGAGAAGAGTTGTGACTATCCTTGTTTGGCCATTGAATCTAAAAGATGCAGTGATTATACTTCATGGCTGTTATTGAAGGCTTACTGTCTTCCACCTAGAAGGATTACCAGGCTCTTTCTTCTTTTTTCACAATAGCACATTGTAACTGGATAAAAGGGTGATTAGGAATGAATGTTTCAAAAGAGCTTGGCATTTGTTACATCACTAAAATGAAGTGACTAGATTGCTTTTAGACTAAAACAGTTCTGCCAATGAGAGCTACTAGATCTGCATAGTTTTGTTTTGTTCTAAAATACAGCTATACTGAAAATGTTTGGAAGTAGAGTTCTTCTGAAAATCTGACGAAGTAAGATCCTGTATCTGTAACAACTCGGAATCTGTGTGTTTTGTTGGATAACATTTTATATTTTAACTAACAGGTGTACAGGAGGCCTATTATACGGGTAAGATTACCTTTGGCTAGCAGTAAAACGGCCTCCTACCTGTTTGTCTTTTGTGCTGTGTGAGATCTTGGTGTGTCAAGTGTTCTTCTTTACTTCATTAATGGTTTTATGAACCAGTCCGACCATTTTGCTATGCAGTGCAACAGCTTCTTTGCCATAGAAATGCTTTATATACATTACAGTGTTTTCGTGAGCAATAAAAGTCAATGTGTGAGAGAGCAGTATTTTTAAATTATGTTATGAATGTGCAATACTAACTTCAGTTTTATTACATTAATTTTGACAAAATGGTTGCTTGCAACTGAGGCTTACATGCTTCGGACTACAGAGTACTGTATTAGCAGCTCTAACGTGTTATCTATGCTAAAGAATTTTAGTGGTAAAAGCGTCACGTCTTTGTCTATCCTATTTAAGTAAGATACCAATTCATGCTTGCCTTTGTGCATGTTTTACCTTAATTGTTGCCACCCTATAGTAGGGTTAAAAGTTAGTTTTGAAGATAGACATTAGAGCAATGACCTGCATCTTTTTAATGATTAATTTTGAGACTAGGTCTTGCCCCTTTTTCATTGGAGATATAGAAAGGGCATGCCTTGTTTTCTTGTCCCTCTCTCTTAGTAACGTTTATGGAGTGAGAAATGATCTGGAGAGTGTTCTGACATTGTTCATGAAATGTGTCCAACAATTTTATTCAAACAAAGACCTCTTGTTCAGTCTCAGACCAAGAGATGAAGTCTGAATGATTTCTTTTTCTCATCCCTTGTTTACATATTTGAAAAATATGTGTTTAGCCCAATCATACAAATCCACAAGTTGATTTTTTTTTTTTTTTATATTAAATAGATGGGTCTTGAAATAATTGGTCTGGGTTGACTAACAAAAATTGATTGTTTTCATTCAGTTTTTCATAGTTCTCTTTAAAGGCTTTGATCTTTCAGTGATCTGCTGTGCTTCTTTCTCTTTCATTTATTTAAAATCTTTTGGTGTATTTTCTGGTTGTCCTGGTTTTCTTCCAGACATCACAATGTCTACTTTGGTTTAATTTCAAAAACAGTATTTTTATGGTCTGAAATTTAAGTAATTTCTGTTTAACAGAATTCCACCAATACATAAATGTTAGGAGTCCTTTATAAGTTGAAAGGGTCTTTTAATTAATTACAACTTTTCAAACTCTTGTAGAGTTCAAATTATTTGAGGATATCTGAAGTCCTTCTAAGTTTTTCTTTTTTGAGGGTTCTGTAGAAATACTGTAAAGAAAAACTGACTTCAGCAAACATCTGTAAATTTAGACTGAGGCTGGTTTTACAGTCTGTCAAGTTAGAAGTTCTTTGCATGTGAACTGGGAGTAATAGACTGTCATGAGCACAACTTCTCTCTAGTTAATAAAGAAAGGAGACGGGAAGAACAATTTTGACTGAACATGTTAAAACAATTACTTCATACGACCCTATGACATCTATGCTTCTCTTTGGAGTGCATAGGGACCCTATGTTTATTAAACAGATTTAATTAATATTCCAGATTTGCTACCAGTATGATGCAAAAATGAATAAACATTAAAATGTGAATTGTTTGCATATATTGCTGTGAAAAGTAATTTTAATTCTGTAAAGTTACTGACTAGGTTTCCAGCAACAACACAGAAGTTGGTGGAACAATATGTGAAACCGTAAAATGGAAGGTTCAATTGAAACATGTTTTACACAGTAGAACATTTTTTTAAATTGTCTGAATACTTCTATTTGATGTTGACCTTTTTTTTCCTTGAGAGATTGCATGAGTTTTCCCCTAATGCTACCATTGCAAGCTGTACTCAATTTCTTCTATCGATAAGCATGTCGCATACCTTGAATGCATTTTCTTCACAGTAAGGTTTTAAAAAGACAGTACATACTTTTATGTTCTTATCTACCAGCAGTGACTCTTCTGTGAAAAAGGGAGTAAATTTTGCATTTAGTGTTGTGCCAAATAACATCAAAAGGATTGTGCTAATAGCTTGGATTCCTTTCTGTGAAAAGCAGTTTGTTCCCGAGTGGAAGGTTTTGATTAGCTAAACTGGAGTTAAAGTATATGCTGTCTTTTTAAGGAAAGAAAAAAAAAAAAAAAAAAAAGGAATCAAAAAAAGAAAAGATTCTGTCCTTTCACCTGTTGTCTGCATGTTTTTTCCTGTTACTTCTCTCTTGCCCTACTGCTGCCTCGTGCAATGCAGGAGATTCAGGATGGACACAATGGCTATCATTCTGAAGCAGAACCTGATCAGGTGGCAAGTTTTACTCATCTTTCATTCATTAACTGTGTAGCAAGGTACTATATATTAGTACTTGTACAGCACATACAAATCTTCTATTTCTCATGAGAGAGAATCCATAGAAAGCATTTAGTTTGTTAACTGGCTCCGTGCTTAGGTAGGGTTTTCCTGTAGTGTCATTCATGTAGTCTAAAATGTAATACTGCACGTAAGCCCCTACCTGACAGAGCACATCTGCTCTTCTAAGTCTGTAACTATCAGCTAATTCTCTACACATCATCTTTTGTGGTTGGGTGCTGAATATAAAATTCTGTTAGTTTCTAAGAAAATCTAAAGCCAGAGATCAATTTAAATATCTTTAGAAATTATTTGTTAATGAGAGCTTGGGGTATTTTGTTTAGAGTCAGCCTGATTCTACCAACTATTTCTACATGGATCAGAGCTGTAATACAAGAAAAGAGTTACCTGTTTGCTGTAACATAGCCCGTTATATTTATTCTCAGTTCAGGATGTAAAAAATTGAAACCTTAGTATCTGATTGTGTTGACCTGAGAGAGATCACTTTCTCACATGGTCCTTAAAAATCCTGCAAACCCTTTTATTCTTAATTAAAATCTTTAGTACCTTGTAAATCTTGGCCGCCAACAAAGGACCAATCTTGCATCATTCAGGAATGAAGCCATTTATGTAAATGAAAATGTATGGAACTAGCTCTTACTTTAAAATTGCTAATTTTTCTTCTATATTTCATTAGTACTTCATTCTTAATATGACTTTCTCGATCCAAAATTCCTATAATGGACCTCTTCCATAACCTATGGCACTTTCAAAGGGATATTGATTGAAATAGAGCATCGTGGGGTGCTTCTGACTTCCTGCTATCAAAAATGCAAAGTTAAAATGTTAAATAAATAAAGCTTCTGCTACATAATTATCTCAGTTGAAAATAACTAAAATATTAAATAAACAACATTAAGAACAGAAAAAAACATTAGCATGAGCTTTAAAATGTTCTCAAGTAGATAAAATACCCAAAATAATACCTGCAGCTAGCAAAAGACTAAAAAATTATTGATTAGAAATTTGTGCTGATTTTCTTGTTTATACTTTTGTATGGTATATGTAGCTAGCATGTGAAACTAATTGTTGCATAAATGCTTTATTACTAATATGTATGTCTGTGTAATATTTATAATACCGAGTTCTGTGTATTTTTTTTTTACTATGGTACTGTTTAATACAGTTGTGCCCTGTAAAAAAAAAAAGATATGCTTCTTGTGTTCCAGTAATCTGGTAGTAAAAGCACTTTGCCTCAAAATGTATCGATATAGTACAGATGGAAAAAGAAATTTACTCATGGTTTGGATTTCTGCCAGGCACTGCGGGATGGAAACAAACTAGCACAGATGGAAGAGGCTCCACTTTTTCCTGGAGAATCAATCAAAGTTATTGGTAAGCATACCATTGAGTACTACACTGAATACTATTAAATCACTAGTTTATTTATTTTAAAATAACCTTATTTATTTTAAAATACTTTTCCTTTTGACTTTTGTTATTTTAATTTAATACCAATTTAGTTGATTTGATGTGGATTTCTTTTCTTTATCTTTTAAATCCAAATGTAGGAAGGAGAAATCAGTTCCAGAGGATGACTTGCTCCATGTAGATTATTTTTTATTTTTTTTTCCCAAGGGTCAGTTTGTTCCATATAGGTGTATGCATTATATTTCTGCTTGGGGATGCCAAGAACACTTCCTAGATTCAAAAGGTTCAAAACTGTGATAGCAAAGAAGATGAGTTGGAAAACTTAGTTTCCAGTTCTTACTGAGATTCATTTAACTTTGGCCTGTGACAGAAAGCTCTGTGTTAGCAGTGTGGGACTTGGCTGGGAAAAAATACTAGATCTTTCAAACAAAAGTGAAAATGAAGATACTGGTGTATAACTGAATTACTTGGAGGTCAGTTGCCTACACATCAGTAATTGCCCATTTGGATGCTCTCTCTCTGAGGTGTGTGTGGGTGCTTTACACCTGAGGGCAGGGTCCCAATACTTAGTTGCTGAGTAGCAGTGGGACTCAGGGGTTGGGTTGTTTTCATTGTTGAGATAAAGACAGCTCTTTCAGTCCTGACAGCATCTGAAGAGGGCTTTCCCATAGAGGTCAAGCATCAAAATCTTATGGAACTGCAAAAATCTCGCTGTTTTTAAATGGAAATAGATTTTTATGGAACAAATGTCTATAATAGTAAAACAAAGCTTTAATTGGTCTGTTTTCCAGCTAAAGATGTTATGTATATCTGTCCATTTATGGGAGCAGTCAGTGGTACACTAACAGTGACGGACTTCAGAATGTATATCAAAAGTGTTGAAAGGGTAAGACTTCTCCATCTGTCTGCATATTGTTTCAGGTAGGAATGTTGCTGAAGTAGATTGCAGAAAGTGACGGATTTGGTGTTAGTGAAGTATGATGTTCCACAGCAGTCTGTTAAACAGGAATTACAGTTCACTATAATGAAACATACATGAATCATATTAGTTTGTGTTCCTCCTAATGTAACAAAATTAATTTGTTTTATATACAAATTTCAGGATCCACCTTTTGTTATTGATGTTCCCCTTGGAGTTATAAGTAGAGTTGAAAAAATTGGAGTACAGAGCCATGGAGACAACTCGTGTGGCATAGAAATAGTTTGCAAGGTATGGCATGGTAGAGATTTATTCACATTAAAGTATTTTCATTTCATTTTTTTGTAAGAGGAATCTGCATGCAAATGTGCTGGTTTTCTGTCTGATCAGTTCCCTGTATTTGAACCCTGCTTCATTTAAATAAGAAATTTCAATTCCTTTTATGATACGTGCAGTCTTAAACACTTCTGCCTTTTGTCTCAAGAGTGAATTCAAAGGAAAAATGGCTATTCTTATGATACCTAGCAACTCTAATAATAGTCCTGGTCATCTGATATGAACACTTCTCTTCTAATGTGGGTTAGATGATGTCAGTGACTTAGTGCTACCTACATGCCTGCCTTCAATCAAATTTCCTATAACTGCTTGCTTTTTTTTTTTTTTTTTGTTAAATTATCATAAAGTAAAAGAGTGTAACTTATTTTTGACAGGATATGAGAAATTTGCGGCTGGCCTATAAACAGGAAGAGCAGAACAGATTGGAGATTTTTGAAAACCTTGTAATACGTGCATTTCCTGTCTCTAATGGCCTGGTAAGTCTTAAGGTGTAGAGGAGGCTGTCACTGGCTCCTCTTTTTGGAAAGTATAGGTGGGGAAATACAGGAGCTGTATAACAAACATTGAAATGTTGATTCATAAAATCTGTTACAGAGCAGGCAAGCTACTCTGACCCTGTTTCCTTTTTGCATTGATTTGTAAAACATTATGCTATGTTCTGCTATTGGTGAAGTTAGGTAATTTGTATATAACTCTTCAGATCTAGATTTACCTAATGTTGCTTATTAAAGATACGTATGTATTGGCTCTTATTTCCTGCAGTAGATAATTCAGTCTAGAAGTCCTATCTAAAACAACAAATAGGCAAAATTGGTCTTAGTGGGCTGCAGAATAATATTTCAATTGCTTGTATGAGTAAGGAACTCATCGGGAGGTAGACCAGTATCCTCATCTTGACTTTGCCATTGATGTAAGATCACCAGCAAGTAACTTAACTGTCTCTGTTTCCTGTCTTGATTTTGTTAATTACATAGCAGGTACTTGAAGGAGGAAACTGTCTTTCATTTTCTTTCTAGCACAGTGTTGTCCAGTCTTGACTGAAGGTATTATGTGTGTGTTAAAGTTTTAGAAGTGTTAGATTTGAAATATTAGAGGGTTCACTGTTTTGGAGCTTATTGTGCATACAGCTCATCAGACAGTCATTTATGCCTTTGCTTTGTTGTCTTTAGCCTCTTTTTGCATTCAGCTATAAAGAAAAGTTTGCTGTTAATGGCTGGAAAGTGTATGATCCAATGGCAGAATATAAGAGGCAGGTAAGTTATATGAATATTTGGTGTCTTATTTTTTTCTCCATCTCCCACAGAGCCATTTAAACAAGAAAAAAAATTAAAGAAAACTCAAAATTTTTATCTATAGCTACCTACAGAGACTGTGTAGATATCATGTTTAGATAATAAAATGCAAGTGGCCTGACTGAGTGCCTGCTTAAGTTGATGGAGCTAACAGGTGCTGAGTACTTGAGCAAATTGGTCTGTTTTAGCATGCATTCTTAAATCCGCATTTTTCAAGTGCTGTTTCTAGAAAATACAGGCTTTATAGAAATTTGGTCTTGAATAAGCAACATTACACAGAAGAGTAGTTTGTAACTGTAAATTTACAGCTTCCTAGTTGCAAAAGTATTTTTATTTCACTATATAATCACTTTTTATCAGCATGTGCAGCCTATTCAAATGATTATTTTACATATTAGTTTTAAAGATAATAAATAGGAAAGACTTTCAGTGTTTTGGTTTATGGTTCAATATGACAGTGTTTTGGTTTATGGCTCAATATGAAGACCTAAAGTTTATAGCTTTTTTAAAAGAAAAATGTGGACACTCTTTTTTTAAAAAAAGTAGGTAGTGCATAAAAGTTTTCATTACCTCAGACTCAGACATGTAAAAATCTAACCTGAAAGATACAAAACTGTTTTGCTTTCATACAGGGCTTGCCCAATGAGAGTTGGAAAATATCCAAAATTAACAGCACCTATGAGCTTTGTGATACATACCCTGGTATTCTTGTTGTGCCAACCAGTGTAAAGGATGATGACCTCTCAAAAGTGGCAGCGTTTAGAGCAAAAGGCAGAGTTCCAGTAAGTGATATAAGTGCTCTACAAATCCGTAGTTTATAAGAAATCAGTTCTTTTAGGCTCCTTTTCTTAAAATAACAGTGGGCTGGTTTCCTTCCTAAAGGGGGGTTGCAGAGAAAGAAGAGTTAAGCTTGATGGGTTTAGAGCTGCAGAGAGCAGCTCAAATGTGACTCTGATTGCTTGGTTATTGTGCCATGTAATAAATTTTTGTTTGGAGTTAACACCTGTAAGTTGCAATGGTGTCTGATACTAATTCACATATTAGCTTGTGCTCGGACTTGGTTTGGAATGTGTTACAGCCATAGCAGTTTTCCTGAGAGTAGACAAGTTTTGCAGGTAGCGTAAGAACCCCTTTAAATATGTTAGATGGTGACAGTTTTCATGCTGTAGATCTGCTTAGCCAGGTACAGGTCCATGGAGTTCCATATGAAGTAGTTTTTCTTCCTCCATTGTTCTTTTTTTTCTAATTAGTCAGATGCAGTAGCCAGCTTAGTGTTTATTAGAAATAAAAGCTAAGATGTTTAGAATCACTTTGTATTTCAAGCTCAGGTTTGGAATGAGTAGTGCTAGTGTGCTGTAAATATGGTTTTGCATCAGCTTGTCCTTAAATTTGCATTTGTTGATTTGCCAGGAAATAATGCCATGTAGGCGCTGCGATTGTCTAATTGCACTGTGGCCTGCTGCTTTTATAGTGATATAGTAAACTGAAATAACTATCTTTTATTCCAGGTGTTATCCTGGATTCATCCCGAGAGCCAAGCAACAATAACACGTTGCAGTCAGCCTTCAGTAGGCCCAAATGATAAGCGTTGCAAAGAAGATGAAAAATATTTGCAGACAATAATGGATGCCAATGCTCAGTCACATAAACTTATCATCTTTGATGCCAGACAGAATAGCGTTGCAGATACAAACAAGGTAGGTTGGTATCATAACTGGCATTAGTAGTTCTGTGTTTATTACAAGGTTGAAGACTGAGTAAGAGATGAGGATGAGAAGAACTTGGTATTGAAAAAACATCAAGGGTCTCTAAAGAGGGCATGGGAAAGAAGGTAAGTTGCTTATAGCATTTTGGAAAGGCTGACAGGAATTGAAGGCAGCATAGAGACAAAGCTGAGAAATGTTGCAGGAAAGCCAAAGGTTTCAGTAGTAAAAAGGGGAAGGTACATGGATGTATTATCAAATGTGTCCTATTATGATTAGAATTTCTTTCACCTAAAAAAATATCCTAGTACTTAGAAAAACAAAAGTCAAAAATATGCTTCTATTAGTGCTAAAATAATCCTTTGTCTCAAAAAAATCCTGAAACCTGACCAAAATATCTCAACCTTACACTGAAGTCGTGTACGTGTTCTTTTCTTCATCTGTTTTTACTTTTTTAATGACAGGCAAAAGGTGGAGGATATGAAAGTGAAAGTGCCTACCCAAATGCAGAGCTGGTCTTTCTGGAAATTCATAATATACATGTAATGAGAGAATCCCTGCGTAAACTTAAAGAAATAGTTTATCCTACTATTGATGAGACTCGGTGGTTATCAAATGTGGACTCTACACATTGGCTGGAATATATAAGGGTAAAATACTTCTGATTTGAAAAATCAATTGGTTTTTTTTTAAACCATGCTTTTGCCTTTCTGAAAATATTGCTCAATTGATGTCTAGATTTAAGGATAATCTTGTAAAAAAGCTTTAATTTTTAAATGGTCACTTAGAACATAGCATTTTAAACATTCCATAGTAACTTTGTATTTCCTGGTTTATGTATTTGTAGGTAATGAGTTAATTCCTGACAGCACAGTATCATATCTAGTGTTGGACAGTTTTATTTTCTTGAGAGGGAATGTTTGTGAGCAGTCCAGGGTTATCCCTGCTTTTTTGGAAGAATGCCCTGGGAACTTCAGATTATATTTGAACAACTGCCAAAAGGACTTGACTGTAAATTCTGCAGTCTTTCTCATCCTTCCCTCCTTCAATGCAATGTTAGTTTCATGTGTTGGGCACCTACATTTTCATGGGCTGTTTATAGTCAGTGCTCTACTGGGTTATAATCTGCTCTATTATTTAACATAATATTAAAATAAATCACTACTGTACTCAGTTTTACAGTCTGTTTCACTAACCTCTGAAATGCTTTTGGAATAGATTATTTCATTACCACATTCACTCCCCTGTTTATGATGAATATGGATGGAGTGGAATTTGTTTTATTAGCAACTGGCTCAAATGTCACTCATGCAAAACATGTTTGGAATTGTTCATTAGTTTTACTCTTCTATTAGCTAGGGCTTGCTAACTGCTGCACGAGAACCAGTAGAGGGAGCAAACACTTAAATTAAGAATTAAACAAATTTAATGATCTTTTGGGAACAGTTTTAATTTTCTTGTTTGCTTGAAATTGGACTATTTCAAACAGCTTTGGGAATCTGAGTATCCGGAAACCTCTTCTGATCAGCCTGGCCTTAAATACAATAGTCTGTTTTTAGAAGTGGAGTTGTTTGGCCAGTGGTCACCTTTCATTGACATTGACTTCAGTGGGGTTCCTGGGCTTAGATGGTGTCAGAAGTGGACCTTGGCACCACTGTTGCACAGATGACAATAGCATAGCAATTTGAAGTTTCAAATTATTTTAAAGAGTTGATACACACGTAACATTCTTCATGAATCTGTCCCTTACGTTACAGTATTGACAGCACAAACTGCAGCCTGATTTCTTAAAAGCTGCCATTATTGTTAACAGTGTTGACAGTACCTCCCTGTGCCCAAGAATTGCTTGCCTTCCTTGCCCATTTGATTTGGCTTGTAATAGCAATTAACAAATCCACAGCTGTACCTTAACGCATCTTCTGTTTTCTGGGCTCAGACCAGTGTGACTGTGTCCTGGTTTAATGCAATGCATTACTGGAAATTCACCTTCCTAGCACTGTGCACTCACAGCACTTTGAAGATGGTCGGGCAGTGTCTGGGGAGGCACCAGTAGCGTTCTGTCTATGTGAAGACAGTAGTAGTAACAGGAGTAGAGTCACTTGGTGATTTCTGCACACCCAGGATCTTTCCTCATTCCCTCTAGGATATTTTCTGTCTTTCAGGGGAGAACGTGTGCTATTAATCATTTTTAAATCAGTTCTCATTTTCTAAACCAATCCAAAGCCAGTTATTTATTAGGAGCCCTAACTGAAATACTGTGTTGGTTGCTAAGTTTTGAAACATCTATAAAGAATAATAATAGTTTGTGGAGGAGGCTGATTTCTAAAGGCTTTTGTCCAAAGCAGAATAAAATGCTTCACCTGCTCCCCAGATATTTACTGAATTAATAATAACTGTGTTTTCTGTCTCCCATTCTCTGCTTATTGCCTGCATCTGTTCTATCCTTTTATTTTCAGCTGTACTCTTTCAGAGGCATCTGTGTTCTTTTTAGGACAATTTAGAGCAAGCTACTGCATACCTGTATGTTACATAGATTAGTTTTCTGCTTTTATTGAAGACCAAACTGTCTTAATATTTGCACTTTTTTAGTGCAGTAGAGCTTTGTAACAGAAGTAATTGTCAATTAACTAGTTCAGACCACAAGCTCTCTTCCCTCATAGAAGCTTTTGTATTGTTTCCTGGTATTTCCATCCTGGCATCCTTCAGTTTTACCATAAAAGATACGATCAGTGAAAGAGGTCATCAATGAAAATTGCCTCTGAAGCATGGTTCATGAAATAGCTTCGAACACTGGTCTTGTCCACAGCTTCTCTACTAGATGATGACTTTCCTACGTCCCAGAAGGTGTTTTTACATGCTTGGGAAGGGAAGAATGCAAGTACTTTGCAAGATTCTATTTTCTGATGTTGGAATGCAGAATAGGAGTTTCTCTTCTGGTCCTATTATAGTAGTTGGGTTTTTCCACATATTTTCAGTGCTGTGATAGGTCATGTTCCATCTCTTCACAGGAGAGAGATTATTCAAGTTTTTAAAAAACTACAGAGCAGCTTAAGAGAATAAGAGGGGTTTTTGTGAGAGACAAGAATAATAACACGTTCCCACAGGTGATCTCAGTCCTGTGCCATCTCTATCCTTTGCTCTCCATCATGCTTCTGAATCCACCCTATTAATGGTCTGCTCATGGGTTGAATACAATTTATACTTTATCCACCAACAAATCAGCGCAGACTCCCTGCCAGGGGTTTCTGGGTTGGTTTGGGTTGTTTTGATTTAGATTGGCTGGATAGTTGGTCTCTTTCTCTGAACTTAGTAGCTGAAAACTGAAAGCTGAGGAAGAAAGAGCGATTAATTACTGTGAAAATGAACTTTGAAAACATCAAACCTTCAGCCTTTGTAATAGGTTACAGTATTTGTGTCTTTTCATCATGATACAGAATTTCAGATTTAATTTAGAGAAGGGATTCCCAGGTTCTTTTGCTCTGTGCTACTAATAATGGAGAGCTGGTAAGAACTCTCCTGGGTAAGAGAGTGCATGCAGGTTTTGTACCTCTAGGAGCATGCATGTCACCATTTGGAAATCTCTAATTTAAAGCAATGTCATTTAGATGATTGTGTGATTAATCTGAAAATTTAAAATATATTAACCTTAAGAGTATAAAATTATAACTTGTTTTTTGTGAGAGTTTTGGTTAGTATTTAATATGCATGTTTGTTTATTTTTGTTTATTTAAGATGCTTCTTGCCGGAGCAGTAAGAATAGCGGATAAAATTGAATCTGGTAAAACGTCTGTAGTGGTACATTGCAGTGATGGTTGGGATCGAACTGCACAGCTTACTGCACTAGCTATGCTTATGCTGGACAGCTATTACAGAACTATCAAGGGGTTTGAAGTTCTTATAGAGAAAGAATGGATAAGTTTTGGACACCGATTTGCAATGGTAAGCTAAAAGACTTAGTGTGCAATCTGTCACCTTCAAGGCTTTTATTTTGAATAACATGTTTTCTCCCAGTACCCTGCTGCATTTTAATTATCATCTCTGGTGTCTTTCTTTTAATGGTGTGAGTGTGTCAGAGAATTGTGACCTGTCCATTTTAACAGGAAATCTCTGTGTGAAGTATAAGATAAAGTAAATAAGAATTAAGTGGCTTGAACATAATGGTTAAAAAAAAATTACATGGCTTTTTTATGAGGAAGAGGGATTGTAACACATTGCTTCATGTTTAATAATCTTACGAATGGAGAAACAAGGAAAACAATTAAGCTGTCTACAAGGTAAAACTGCTGGAACCATTACTCTGATTTAAGGTTGAAGTGTTTATTTAACACATGGGCTAGTGGGGAATTAGGACATAAATAATTATGGCATTTTTTGGGCTCTGACTCTAAGATGGTTTAGGAGAAATGACATGTAGTTATGGCAGGTAGATACAGAATAATCGTTGTTTCGGTACAGTCTTAGTAAATACCTACCAGTTTGTCCCACTGGTAGAAATAAATGACTGTGCAGTGGAGGATGGGGAAACAACTGGCACAGCTTTGTTGAACAAGTGTCTTTCCAGCTGTGCTCAACAGCAAAGGCATGTCCATAAGTGAACTTCGGGAGCACATTTAGTAGTTGCAAAATACAGGTTAGCATTATGGAAGATTTGCTCGTTGTCGTGATTTAACCCCAGTTGGCAACTAAGCACCACGCAGCTGCTCACTCCTTCCCTCCCACAGTGGGATGGGGGGGAAAGTAAAAGAAACAAAGAAAAACTTGTGGGTTGAGATAAGAACAGTTTAATGAATAAAGTAAAATACAATATATTAATAATAAAAATTGCAGTGTAAAGGAAGATAACAAAAAGAGAGAGAAATAAAACCCAAGACAGACAAGTGGTGCACAGTGCAGTTGCTCACCACCTGCTGACCGATGCCCAGCCAGTCCCTGAGCAGCGATTCGATCCTCCCAGCCAACTTTCCCCTGTTTATATACTGAGCATGACATTCTACAGTATGGAATATCCCTGTGGCTAGTTCGAGTTAGCTGTCCTGGCCATGCTCCCTCCCAGATTCTTGTGCACCTGCTCTCTGGCAGCTCATGGGAAACTGAAAAATCCTTGACTTAGAATAAGCACCACTTAGCGACAACTAAAACATCAGTCTGTTATCAATATTATTCTCACACTAAATCCAAAACACAGCACTCTACCAGCTGCTAGGAAGAAAATTAACTATCCCAGCTGAAACCAGGACACTTGTCTTGTTCACCACTGGAACATATTTACGAGTTACTCAGCTTTAAAGTGTTGGGATGGTACTGTAAATACACTAGACTGAAATGAAAAATTTGTTTTAACTTTCAGCGAGTAGGACATGGAGATGATGATCATGCTGATGCAGACAGATCTCCCATTTTCCTTCAGTTCATTGACTGTGTTTGGCAAATGACAAAGCAGGTAAGAGGCTTGAGTATATTTCTGTGAGGTCTCAGTCTTTATCTTGGAAGTGTAATTCATGGAGGAGAACACATTCTTTTGCAGAGCAGTAGCATGGTTTCCTGAAGTTGGTTGTGCTATGGCTGTACCATCCACACATAGTGAAACTTTTTGCTCAAAGTGAGTTAGAAGGACGTAGAGTGGAAGTATTGAGTTGAAACAAGAATACCAGGAATCCTTTTTGTTTAAAATAGGCTTTCAAAGGATTCTCCATTTACATAAATGAGGGTTATTGACAAGATAAATGATTTGCATTGCATATTCACTGGTGGAGTAATTGTTCATATGGGTTTATGTTGTCCTTAAGAAACAGCACAAATCCATTCAGATTGTGAAGTGAGAGGAGGAGAGTGTTCTATGTATGTGAAATGTGAGTTTATGTTGGCATCATTATGCATACAGGGCAGCATTTCTAACATACAAGCCTATTCTCAGATTGTTTTTCTTACTGCCAACACTGCTTTTACCTCTAGATCAGGGGAGATCTTTTAAATTAGTGATATTTAAGGTATCAAAATACTCAAATTCTCAAATTTTTTTCTAAATTACAGAACAGCTTTAGTCTTCATTTTCCTTATTTATACCTCCACGAGCATAAACTTAAGATTTTTCCGAGCTATTATGTTGCTGTTCTTTAATGGCGTTATTGAAATAGGTTGTCCACATGAAAGCTTTATTTCCAAGTAAATTAGAAGTGCGCTTTTTTTTTTTCTTGAAGCCTAACATAGATCTCGTCTCTTACAGTAAAAACTATTAATACTGAAGTCTGTATAGTATGTGATTTGTTTTGAAAAGAGGGCAACAGTCTGGTTCCATATGATGCTAGCAATCCCAGATCTCTTACGTTAGACTTCTTGTTCTAAACATGGTTCTTAAAAACTTACATCATAGTTTCCAAAACTTGTATTCAAAACAGCTGTCTTTGGTGCTTTATGAAAGTTCTCTGCTGTAATACTGAGCCCTTATCCAGAGTCCCTTGAAGACTTTCACTTTCTGTATATCTATATTTCAGCACTAATGGGCTGTTTAGTGTGACTGGAGAAAATAAATGAAAAATTGTGCCCCTCTCTCAGCGGAAAGCTAATAACAATAGCAAAGAGAAGCAGTTCTAAACACCTGGTAGGAACAAAAGTCCTCTGGGGGGATCCTTAATTGAGAGCAGCTTCTTCTATTTTTGTGATCTCCCTTGCTGCCTCCTGTTTCTTGATACAAACAGTTTAGTTCCCTCTAGTTTAAAAAAAAATGGGACGAGGGCGGGGGGGGAAAATCTGTGAAACATTTTGCCAATACCACATCTGTTCAAAACCTGGATCCAGAAACTGTTCTGAAATTCATGAACAGCAGTGGTACTGAAAAATCATTACTGTTACAGCAGGAAAAAAATCGAAAATATCATTCTTGGAGAGTTGTTGCCCACTTATTTTTATTTTTTAGTTGACTTCAACACCTAGAGAATAGATGGGAAAACCGTGATTACCTTGACATGGGCCTATGAAAACCAGGATTCTGTTTTATCCTCGTGTAGATCACTTGCTCATAAAACAGTGCTAGTTTCATGCTATGGAATCCATGGTAAATGTATGTGAAATGTTCCAAAGCTCAAATAAGTGTTAATGACTGCAGGAGGGTGTAAGGGCTTGGGTTTGGGCATGGACTCAAAGCAAGCAAATTTTCTCTTTCATGTTCTGAGAATTACATTCTTAAAACAATCAACTTAATACAGTGAGAGAATCTCTGACTTCCCACTATGATAAAAATTTCCGGATAGCTTCAGACAATGAAACTTAATCCTTGACAGCCTTATATTTTCCCTTGTGTTTTATGGTCTTCATGACATACAAATGCAGTAATAGAGAACTTGAGAGAAGTACATTGATACCAGATTTTAATAAAAAACATATGGTGAAGTGATTTCCCTTCTCTGTTAGTAAATTCTGGTGATTTTGAATAGCAGATGTCAGATTGAAAAGGCCACATGTGATCTGATGAAATACTGATGCCCTGTTAAAAACGAAACAAAACTGTAAAATTTGCATGTAGCATTGCAGCTCAAGTAGTAGCTTCCTACCCTGCATGCACAATACCCACACAGGAAAAAGGTGTGTTTCAAGTTGGTAGAAAGTTGCATCTTTTTTCTTTCCGGCTGTCATCTGTTTCCAGAGATGCATTTTTCCTTCGTTTCAGTAGTGTACTCTGTACCTCTAGTGCTCAGTTAACCTGATTCAGTTCAATTCCACAATCATAAGAACTGTTCTGCAAAGTTGTTCAACTTTAAATATTACTGTAGTACAGAATGAGTTCATTGATTAACAAGAAAGGTTATTTTGCATGTCTCAATCAGATGTCACTTGGCATCATCAGACTTTTAAACAAAAGAATTCTTCTTTTAAATACCTTCTTTACAAAAACTCCCAACAACTCCAGCAGCATCAAGTGGGAGATTTTAATGACCCATGTGTTCTCTCACAATTAGTGGATTTGACAAGAAGTAAATTTTCATTTGGGGAATTTTTCCACCTGAATCTTCAAACAGACACTAATGGGCTTGGAACTACAGAGGAAAGCATTTTTAGGTCAGTGATTTTTCAGCAGTGGTAATAGACGCTTTACAGTCTTGATACATCAGCTCCAACAGTACAACTCTTGTATCCGAAGACAGACTTTCAATAAAGTGCTATCACTTATTAATAAATTAGTTGGAGTGAAACCACTGATGTATGGAATTTTGAATATGCTTCACTGGATTGGAATAGTGGCCATGTCGGCATCCATCTGATTAGTATGGACCTGTCACAACACAGAACCCTAATATGACAAGGCTCATTAAGTGCTTTCGGTTAAAGAGAGTCCCTTTAGGAGAGGCTTTGTCTTCAAAGTTATTTCCAAATATCATTTTGATCCTTTGAAAATTATTTTTGCTCTCTGTATCTGATTTCTGCTTTGGGCTGGACACAGGAGATTGAGATCTGAATTTTCTCCTGACATGGTTTGGCACACCTGCTTATCAAGTTCTGTTCATGCTTTTTTAAAAGCCTATCTGTGTTGTTAACATCATTGTACTGTAATTGAGTTGTGGCATGATTTCCTAGAGAGAAGGAAGTGCTCTAAGTGTTAACTTCAGAACATGACTGAAAAAGAGGATTTGCTAATGTTAGGTTCCTGTATGTCTTATGAAAACAAATACTAGGTGATTGAAAACAAACCACTGATTTGAGGGAGAAGCCCCAGTGTGAGCACACCATGCTGTTGAACAGTGTGTAATCCACAACAGGGTCAGAAGAAGGAAGGCTCCTATTCATTTTGTGAGTCATGATATTGAGAATTTCCTTACTCAGAATTTCCAGTTGAAAGTTGGTATATCCTAGCTTGAGAAGTCTTGGAAAGATAATGTTTTTGCAATGTCTGACTTAAATCAATCTTCTTTTAAAAGAACATTGCTTAAAATGTAGATCTTTCTGGGTTTAATAAAAGCACACCCATTGTGTGTTATTCAGCTCTTTACTTTCAACATGAATAAACATTTGCCCTTCATAAATCACAGATGACACCAAAGAGGAATTTCTGGATCAGCTAGTTCATCCGCAGTCCCAATTGCTGTGTTATTCCTCCTAGCTGTACGTGTCATCTTCTTTTCTTATTTAAAGTAGCTCTTGAGTCACTCATGCCAAGGTGTTCAGTATTCTTCAGTGGCACGTAACAGAAACCAGTCCGCTACTTTCTTCAGATCTGAAATAATTGATTTGAGATTTCTCCATACGGCCAGAAATTCTTCCTTGTGAATCTGTAACTTTGCGTTTTAGAACTCTGTAGAGATTTACTCCTTTAGTGGGAATGAACAAAATTTGTTTCATTTGTCTTGAATATCAGTCTCTTACAACATTGTGTTTCATGGTAATGAGATAAATGCTACTTCTTAAATTTTCCTTTAGGCTTCTAAACTTTTTTGTCTCCTAAATGTTTATCATTCATTATCTGTGTTTGATACCCTTGTCATACTGAATGCAAAGTTATTTTGACACAACAAGCAGTTGCCATATGTAGTCCTATCATAAAATTTCATTGAAGAAGGACCTTTACCATCTGAATAGGTAGCAGCCCATGCCGTTTGCATTGATTTCTTCCTTTGTGATTTTTAGAGCACTACAGATTAAGATAGATCTTAAACATTTTGAGTGTTTTCAAATTTCTATATTTTTTTTCCTAGAATGTGTCAAGTAACCTCTGCCTGTGAATAAAATACCTAGCAGTGCTCAGTGGAATAGCAGTTCTTTCATTTCAGATGTACAGGATTTACTTTCCAGTATAAAAGAAGAGGGATTAAAGGGTTATGGTACATAGCTGATGGTAAACTCAAGGGGAGAAATGGAGAAAAGTAACTTACTTGGGTAGAAAGTGAAAGAAACAATTTAAATATATGTTAAACATATTGTACATGCAGTATTTTTATCCAATTTACTGCATTTTAGAACAGGAAATAAAACTATTTAAATATCATCACCTTTGTTTTTGTTCTTCCCCTCCCCCCCCCCCCCCCCC
>NW_020799100.1:4015257-4104043 GCF_003259725.1 Athene cunicularia
CCCCCCCCCCAAAAAAAAAAAAATATTCGTGTCCTGTAACAAGAGAAATAAAGCACATGTTGAAGACAGTTTGGGGTGGGTTAGAACAGAATTCTATTAAACCTTCTTAAAATGCGTTGCTTCTTGTCACCAGTTTCACATTAGCTAATGTTTCTATGTTTGTATTCTAGTATACTCGCATAATGAATGTAAGGGTTGTCTCTCAGAAATATTTATAAAGAAGTATGTAGGTGAAATGTGTTATTGCAATGGGAGCTACTGAAATTGCTGAGTTTTTCTGAAAATAATCACTAAATAAGAAAAAAAATCTTACTTGAATCCTTTGGTTATTACTTATGTCTGAGTTTCTTCCTTTCTGCACTGCTTAAAATAAAGTTTAAAGTCATTTTACCAATTTTTTATTTCAGTTTCCTGCAGCCTTTGAATTCAACGAGTTATTTTTGATCACCATTCTGGATCACCTTTACAGTTGTCTCTTTGGGACTTTCTTATGCAACTGTGAAAAAGAGAGATTAAAAGAGGTAAATAGTGTAATACACATGCTTAATTTGTTGATTTTATATGAAAATGCTTAGAATATAAGACCTAAGAACATCTGTGCTGTGATTTTTGTTAAATTTCTCATGTAGTCTTAAAAGACACGGACATGAAATTTCATGGTATGAGAAGTATATACTGAATGCCCTGCTATTAAATGAGGTGGCACTTATTTTTCTTTATTTATTACCTGTTCAGGGAGGTGAGGGTTTTAGAAAGTCTTCTTTCAGATATTTCTAGCCAACATACACGATTTTAAATAATCATTATCAAATTATATTTGCATTTCATTTGCTATTTCCAAAGGAACTCCTATGGATGACTTTGCAGGTTACTTCAGGACATAATTAGGTGAAATTTATGATTGAAGACTACAGAAATTTAAAATATCTATATAAATGAAGTTAGGACTCAATAAAACTTTTTAAATATTCCAAGTACCTTTTTTCTTACTTTTGGCTTTGTTGTTTTTAATGCTTCATATTTTTTAAAGGAAGTAACAATTCCTTGCCATATATATAGCTTTGCTGTGTCCTTTTGGTTTGTTTCTACTTCTGTAGGGAAAATGTTGCATGTAAATACCACAAGATGGAGCTGAATAACGTGTTCTCGGCAAATGCAGGGTTTCCAGACAGATTTCTTTCATAGTCAGATGCAATTCTCAATAAAGAAATGCAATTTAAGACACAGCAGTGGTAGAAACACATGCTTTACAGCACTGAAGAAGTGTAAAATTGCAAGATGAATCTGATGTAAGTTCAGATTTCCAGTCTTTGATCTAACCATGATTATGCTGATTACATGTAGAATAATACAACTTTTGAAAAAAAATAGGCATTTACAGTGTGAGTGTCAAATTGAATAATTCTTTTTCACAGATGCTGTTTTGAATCTTCCAAACTACATATTTCTTCACGAATTTCTTGTCAAAGCTAATTTAATTTTTTTTTTTAGTTGGTCGGTGTGTAACCACGTATTTAAGTAGCTGTAAACGTTGCTGTAAATTACATGCAGTACAGCTTTCTTTTGCTCAACTAGGCCTTAGTGTCTCTGAAAATAACATGCCTGAATCTCCTTCCTCAGTTAGCCTTGGACCAGAATAAATGTTCAAATGTTTTGCTCAAGTTTTAAGGCTGTTTAATGATCAGCTACTGGAAGTGTTCTCAGAGTGGTTTTGCAATCCATATAATTTTTATTTTTTTTTTCAATCAGGAGGTAAGCACAAAGACTGTATCACTGTGGTCCTATATAAACAGCCAGTTAGATGAGTTCACAAATCCTTTCTACGTAAACTATGAAAACCACGTCCTGTATCCTGTTGCCAGTCTGAACCATTTGGAACTATGGGTGAACTACTACGTCAGATGGAACCCAAGGATGCGGCCTCAGGTATGAGCTTTCACATGGCTCTTAGGTTTTAGTGAAGAGCACAGAGATTTTAAAAAACTACTATTTTTCATAGTGTCAAATGCAGCATTTAATTTCAAAAGTGCTCATCTCTTGCATGTACTTCAGGTGATAGGGAAAAAGGTGTTTTTTCTCAAAGAACATGCAGGATGTGTTCAAACTTGGTAAAATGATGTTTTCATTAAGGTCACCAGTAGAATAGGGAGTTATGGTATCACTTTATTGGGTTGTGAAAGGTAACAGATTAACAGTCTTTGTTGTCAGATTACTTTTATTGCACTTCTATAAAACTTTGTAACACTGTTTAATACTTTTATTGCCTTAACCTTCTTGTAGAGTTTAGTGTAACTTTGCTTTTAATCATGTTTTGCCCTTTACCAAAATGATATAAAATATAGCAGCAGTTTCTGAAAGAATTGGACTATGTACTGACTCATTTTGTAGCCTCTCTAAACTTAGCATCACATAGATGCTTGTTTTCAATTGACCTTTACAGTTTCAAGCTGGCATGCTAAAGATTAAACACTCCCTGTACATGTTCCTTGATTCATCCAGTATTTGTTCTTATAAGTAATGTCTGCTATTCAGATAAATCTCTAAATCTCATCAGACAAATACTCCATATGCTCTCATACTTAGAAGTCTGAAGAAAGAACGTTCAGTTTGTGTCACAACTATAATATATCTGATGGTGCTACACCATCTCTTTATTAAGGTAACATTCCAAGGTACCCCCAAGCATATTATGATAAATTACCTGTGTTAAGTGACTGCTCGAAAGCTGCTTTTGTCTTCTAGCAGTTAGAATGAGATGTGAGTTTCAGATTTATTAGACACCCACAAGTCAGGGGCTGTTGTAAAAGATGGTGTTCCAAGGTAAGTTTCAAGGACAGTACAGTGGTAGGAGTCCAGGCATCTGAAAAATACCTTTTAAGGTCCTGGAAAAGTCTGGATTGCTTGCTTTCCCACTGAGATGTTTCCTCTGAGCTGCTTTGTTTCCCTTGGTCTGTTCTGGTTTATGTAGTCCTATGACTATTAGGTACTTGTTAGGTGTTAGCACGTGTTAAAAGTCAAAAGATGGTGTATTTTAATCTTTATGGTTTTAAAGTAAAATTGTGAACTGCTTTTTAGCAAAATATCATCTCGTTCTTAGCTTATTTGCTGAGCTAGCATGGCTTATGCATGCTTTAGTATAATCGACCTGTGGCAGTGACAGGTTATTAGTTGTATTTAATTGAGATCTATAGGCCCTGGAAGTGAGCAGGTTTTGTAAACATAGGAAAGCTAAACCCTGTTTGAAAGAGGTGAGGTGAGGGTGGGGAAGAGATCACATAATGAGAAAGTGCCAGAACTGTCATATACTTAGTGGCAATCTCTGCTCATCACCTCTCTCTTGGAGAGCGCTCGGCCCACTTCTGTTGGAGAGCACTCGGCAGGCACTCCAACGTGTGTGAAGCATTGGTCTTCAGTGGTCTTTGAGAGCAGGTCCCTAAAATCAGCAGGCTGAAAGTAACAAAATTTGATGATCCTGCTAACTGCCTTAACTTTACTACTACCTTCTTTTCCCGAAGAACTAATACAACTCTTCCGAATGTTTAGTTCTACCACATTAGCTTTGTCTTGTGAAGATACATCAAGCTTTTCCTCTTGTCTCTGGCCTGAATTTACGTTATATTTGTGACAAATATTTCCAAGTGTTTCGCATCTACTTGGATAAATTTGCTCCAGAAATTACAATTTTTTTGTTGCATAATTGCGTTCTCCAGTTTAATTATGAAAGCACAAACTCATGCAAACAAGTAAATAAAAAGACTTTGTAATCACAATATACTAAGTTTGCTTTCCTCTGTATTTGCATTGTCTAGTTTAGCACCCTGTTAGCCTATTCAGTAACGTTCAGACCCATTCAGTGACAGAAAAAAAGACAATGACCATTGTGATGCCCAGCAGGTCTTCACTTATCTTCAGTGAAAAAATTTCTTAATCAGTGGGTTTATTAAGAGAATGAACAACTCTGCCTCCTGATAAAAGGTGGTTTTTTGAATACCTTTTAATGTGGTTCTTTTAGTTTTCAGCTAGAATAAGAGACAATAAAACATTTAACGTGAACGAAGAGGTCTCTGATGAATAGCAGTTCAAGGCAACCTCATGTGCTGTTTTATCAGCTGCAAAAACATCTTAAGGAAACTAGAAAATGTTTGTTGTTTTCGAGGAGCTCACCAAAAAGAAGAAATGCCTAATAGGTGAATTTAAGGGAGATGAATAATAGTCCTGTAATATAATCAGAATAGATTTTTGATACATGTTTTCAACCAATTCATATTACAGGAGAGAAAACTCACAAGAGCAGAAGGACAAGTTTTTGGTTTGAGGCAATATTTTAGGTTTTCTGATTTCAGCTTGATTAGTGACGCTTGAATTTTTAAATGGACCAAGAGAAGTTAATCATTGCACTTCACCGACTTTTCTATTGGAAATGAGCATACATCACCTTTAATTATTTAGTTTGAATGCTAACTGGATATAACCACTTATTTTTGCGTTGTTGTACTCTGAATATCTGTGTTGCATCAAGCCTTGTAACAGTACAGTAAGGTCTGAGCATATTCTTCGTTGCACTAAGGCATAGAGAGTTTAGTATTATTCTTGTGTTCAGTAAAGAAAAAATTGCTTATAATGATGTACTCTCAGTTCTAGCTAAGTTTTGTGGAAGTCTGAATTGGTGGTTTTGATGGTGTTTATTTGCATCAAGAGCCCCATTTTAGGATTATAGTATATTGCAGTAGATCCTGTGCAATTAGGATCAGCCTCCCTTCTATAGGGTTCAAAGCTCAAGTGTCTAAGAAGTGAACACCATGAAAAATTCTAGGTTAAATATAGGCATCTCTTGTAGCTTCCCTTTTTGCTAAACTGCTTCAACAAGTCATTTGAATTCTTAAGTGAAATAAGATGTTCCTTGGTTTCAGTTTGGAGATGTTACATCATTATTGACCCCTTGTCCTAAGAAAATTAGATAGATTTTAGTCTGATCTTATTTGAGTTTATTGACTGAGAAGATTTTTTTTTCAGATTTGCCCTTTCCTTGGGTTAGAGAAATGTGTATTTGTATGTGACCTGTGGAAGATAAGCTCTTTCATTCTCTCATACAAAGGTGGGTGCTCTGTGGGTACCTGCTACTGGATTTACACATGACCCTACTAGTCTGGAATAGATAAGATAGTGTGATACTTCTGAATTGTTCCAGTTGATACCTTTCTGTGTAGTCATTCAGACCTCTTGGAGTTGCTTTGAGGAGTTCTGGCTGCCAGATGTCAGTTATCTGCTTGGGCAACTCTGGAGGGTGAGAACACAACCAATGATGTTTCTGAATATGACTTCTGCAGGGGCAGTATTTTTGAACTAATACTCTTGTCATCATTCATATATGGAGAGCATAAGTAAAAGTTCTGGTCCTTTCAATTCAATGTGTGTCTTATTGTGTGAGAGGCAAGGAAATCTATTTTGGTCACAAAATTTTCATAGTCCATTAGTATATATTTAGTTGGTTTTGTACCTTCTGGGAAATGACATTTTAACCCTTGGAGTACAGGGTTTAAACTTGTTTTGGTTTAATTGTGGGGTTTTAAAATTTTTCTATGCCTGCTAATTTTTCTTCAAGCTCTGTTCTGGAAATTTGGCCACTGTGCTAGAGATAATATCATAGAAAACCCTACAAGTTCTTCAAAATCATTCTTTTCTCTGTGTGTGTGTACTTTGATTCAGAATGTAAGGCTAGCACCATCTATATCCTAGAAATTCAATTCAGCTTCTGTAGTGGGATCATCTGCTAAAGGCAGTCTTTGGAGCTTCCATGAAAAGCCAGGGAAAGTCTGTTTGGAGGGCAACAGCTGACTTTAAAAAAGGTAGGAATAAATAACTGTTTGTTCAGTATACACAGAAATTACTGGAAAGCATATAAATAGGTTACAATGATTGCTGGGTTTTTTTAATGCTGTGTATAGAATTGCAGAGGCGTTTGATGTGTTGAATAGTTGAGTGATTGGATGTCAGCTGAACTTCAGTGTCAATAAACACAAAATATTGCATATTTAAAAGAACAAATAAGATGCTAAGTGTTACTGGAAAAATTGTTTAGAATAAACTGGAAAACACAGTTACGGAGATGCTTTATCCTGCACATAACAGGATATGATTTACTGTCTGGCACATGTGGTGTTTATATTATTTATACCTGCCTTCAGTCAAGTTGCCCGGCATTTTCCTCTCTGAGCATGTTGACATAGGTTGGAATATTTTCAAAGCTCATACATTTTATTTAACACCATTTTGTGGCGGGACAAAGCCATCATATGACTCTGGAAATGCTTGGCATTGCTGGTCTGAGATACATGCATGGTCTTGGGTCCATCATTTTGCGTGAAAGAGTGAGGCAGGTGATGACAGGAGAAGGAATCACCTTGTGGGTTAGATAGATAGCTGAATGGTGCCTTAGCCAAGGAGATTTCATCCCTGCCTTTAACCACAGCGTTTCCTGTGAGACAAGGCAAGTTTCTTGAGTACCTGATAGTTTCTCTCTATCTGGGTGTCTTAAGTCAAGATTTCCAGAGCCTGATTTACTGCAGGTATCTTATATCTGCAGATAAAACTCTCAGCATTCAAATGATATGGAATAAAATATAGACTAGCTGCTTATCCTGTGTGCTGAAAGAATCTGTAGTTATTTAAGAAAAAAAAAAAAATGTAAATGAGCACAGCATCAGAACTTGTACAGAAAGGGAGAAACTAGTACTGTGCAAATAGTCTTCATTTTGGGGAGTTTCTAGCATATTTTGAAGAGCAAGCACTCAAAGCATTGCTGTAATCTATCAGATGTCTAAATCTAAATGGGCTGTAGGTTTTAACAAGTAATGGCATCAGCTTGTAGCATGTAGAGTTTCCTGAGTCTGGAAATCCGTGCAGTTTTTTTGCAAAAACCTCTGATCTAGTTCCCACATGGTAGGATTCATAATTTCTGTTTGCTAGTCATTGCTTTTGCAGAAGGCCAGGGTTTTTGCTTGGTTTCCCAGGAGCATACCTCTACAGTAAGTGTGGAAGTATTGATTATTACTGAAAACTGCTGTTTTCATCATTTGAGATTGCCTTTTTCTATGAGTATACTGTTAACTAGGTTTTAAAAGCAAATGTGTCAGAGTTCCAGCTCTTCGTGAAGAGGAACAAAAAGCTGAAGTGAAAGATACTGTTGTCTTTCCAATGCACAGAGTAGGTTTTTGAAAAAACGACAGTCTTAAGTCAAGCAATGAATTTAAAATAACCATTTTCCTCTGCAGCCTTTCTTCCCTGTTGCTAAAATAGATAAAGTATACTCGCTGAACAAGACAAAATGCATTCACTGTTGAACAATTTTCATGTGAATGACTGTCCTTGAGCTAGTACAGTACTACACAGTAGATATCCATCCAATTAAGACTTGGAGGTACTATAAGTGAGTAGCTATTATAATTTCTTTTATACCTATCCTTGTGTTGACAAATTTTGCTATCCAAAAGCACTCCAGGATCCTGAAGGATTACTTGGGAATGAAAACCTGAAAATCAATACTGAAAGTTGACTGTAGTAATTCTGTGAAGAGGGAGATTTGATTTTATTTTTTTTTTTTTTAGGAAATGGAGCTGTCTTATGTCTATGTGTTTTTAATATGTGTTGTAGTGTGTATCTTGTATAGAGTAATTGTAGTTTCTGTGTAGTTATAATTAAAAAAAAAAAAACAACACAAACACCTTTATCTTCCCTCAAGTCCTCACCCAGCAGGAATAATTTACTGTAACTGTGAAGTGGCATGTTCTGAGAGTTATGGTATACCAGGTTCTGATTTCGATGTACATGTGGATATTCAGTTTAAAAAATGGTTTCCTATCACTGCTATTTTAAGCAATAAAGACTGTTTCTTTAGCAGCATTCTAAGTATTTTTCAGCTCATTATAGGCAGTAGGTACCTTATCTTTGAAGTGTAGGAAAAGTATCTGCTTTTGAATAAAATAGGTGATAAAGCTCGCTAATCAGGAAGATAAAACCCCACCCATTTTAACTGGTTAATTTGCAGGAACCTACAATCAGTTCTTTCTGGGTGAAAAACGTTACTTGGCTCACTCAGTTTTGCAGCATTTTACTGTTTTTTACTGGTTGGGGGTGGGGTTTCAAATATTGCAATTACCACTAGCAGTGGGAGTATTGTATATCATGTCTTACAGGAGAAAGAAACTGCTTCTACCAGAGAGAATAAACTCTCTGGAGAGACAGGGCAACTGGCAATATCGTCAGTGAGGAAGGAAGGGGAGAAGCAGCAAGTAGCAGGGAAGAAGTGCAAGTGTAGCGGGTAGATAAAGGTGTATACATTGTATGAGGAGGGGGGTCAGGCTCTAAGTTTAGTCATGGCTTGATGCAGAAAAGGGACTGCAAACTTAAATGGGCAGAAATGCAAACTGTTAAAAAGCTAGAGAAAACTAAGAACTCTGCTAAATAAAATTTTCCTGATCGGTTGATTTTTTTTTATTTCTTTACACAAAATTAGTTCTCTAATATAACTCAGTGAGAGAGGGGTAATGGAATAAAAATAGAGATTTGAATGGGAAGGGACTGAAAAACTTTGTGAGAGCTTAAAACCAAACAAAAAGATGCTAGAATCATGGACAACTAGGGTAAGTCTGGTAAAGCTTATGTTTAGTGCTAAGGGTATTGCTCAGGACAGGTAAAAGGGCTAGGGACACGGGGTTTGGGTAAGTGGCTGGAAAAAGTTGGTGCTGAGTTAGGGAGGGGAACAACATGCAGTCTCAGTCATATTCTTCTTAGCTCCTGAGTCAATATTACAGTAGCAATTAAAAAGAAAAAAAAATCCAGCTTACTGAAAAGTCATCTTGAACTGTTGCAGGCAGATTCTTCTCCAGCTTTTACAGAGCCATCTTTTTGGCTAACACCTGCAGCCAAGTGACACTTCCCAAGGATTTGGGCCCTTTTCTCTGCCACTTAGTGCTGCTGGCAAACTCCTTACTCTTGTCCCTTCTTGGATTGTATTGCTAGCTGTATTAGATGTGAATGCAAGTTTTGTTTTGGACTGATAAACTTCTTAATTTGTTTTTAGTAAATTTTATATGATTAGAGAAATCTAATTTTATTTCTTATAAATAGTCAAACGATAGAATTTTTTTATGAGGTTAACCCACCATAATCTGTTAAAATGTAGTATATTCACCTTTATGTTTCTACTTTATTTTTTACTGGAATATTTTGTTAAATAACAGAATACATATAATATATATTAAAAATAACAAATTAAATTTATTATTTCATATATATAATAACAGAAATTAAACTTATTGTATTTCAGCACATTGAGATAATAGTTTAAATAATGTGTGAAAAACATTCTGAAGACCTAATGAGCAATGGCCTGGCCAGTTTTCCAGCAGATGGGCTGCCAGGTTAGGTTTTGTCTGCGTAGGCTCCTCTTGTGCAGCAGAAGTAGGTCTTTGCTTTCCCCTGGAGTATGGACAGAAGTGATGGGGACTTGGCTGTCATGGCCAGGTATTGCCTAGCAGCATTACTGCAGCAACACTCTGGGAAGCTGGTGTTACAAAGGAAAGGGTACACACTCTTCTGAAATCAGGTATTGATATAGTGGAGTAGAGCAGCAAAACAAATAACTTGAATATGACTAGGTGGTGGGTCCAGAGTCATCTTTTGAACTTAAACTCCTAATTTGAGAGACAGGATGAGAGAGTAGAAAACAGTACATGTGCTGTCAGACTCCCAGCGAATTCAGTCAAATCAATTACATGATTTCTTAACAAGACTGTAATAAAAGCTTGCCGTGGAGACACTGCTAGTGCTGTGCAAGTATACACTTCTAGGGTTAAGGTGGTAACAAGCGCTTTTAATAAATGATCTCCAAACTTCTTGGTCCGCACAGAATATGTCACTCTTCCACTTACTTTTATTCTAAGCAGTGGCAAAGGAGACCCTCATTCACAGCAAGACATTACGTGTGTTATTGTGAAGGTTGTCGGACCCATTTGCTTCTGAAGAAGTTTGTTTGTGAGAGGAATTGTGTGCTGAAATGAAATGGTATGAAGTGACGAAAATGGAGATACTTATCTGTAAGAATTTGCACAGGACAGCGTGAGGAAACGTAGGCAGCAACAGGTTTGCGTGGGAGTAAGTCTTCAAGAAATGTGGACATGAACTAAACTTTTTTTAATTATTATTTTAATGGTTTTTGTGACAGAAGTTTTGAAGATGCTTCATCCTCTTCCTCCTTCCAAGATGGAAGGAGGCTTCCAGAAAGCTGCATAATTACAGTTCTATCTGGTTCTCTTAATGTTTTCATTAAAAAAACAAAACAAAACAAAACAACAAAACCATGACTGGAGGTTGAGGCTTTGTTTTGGGCATTTTCCCCCCTTTTCCCCTCTAGCACCAGTCTTATTTTTTCATTCTTTCATATTTGAATTTGCTGCTTTTTTTCAAAAAAGGGAAGTTATAGTATCAGAATTGAAGACACCTGGGGAAAGCACAGCTCCTCAAGCCAGGCTGCTTTTTAGATCTTTTTATAAGAATTTCTGTAATAGTTTTTATATCCTTCAGCTGCCTGTACCACCTTTTTTTACCCCATGAGGATGTAATTCTAACATGGACCTTTATCACTAATAAATAAGTTATTGTCAGCTGCTTGAAAATACTCTGGAAGTGCTAAAGATTTCTCTAGACTGAATCTGACATGTTGTTTCATGAAATGAAAGCATGTTTCAGAAGTTTAGTGCGTGAAATCTGCTTTTGTAATTTTATTGTTTTACAATATTGTGCATCTACATGATTCGGTATTAAGTGGCAAGGCAAGAGTCTTTTCCTGGGAAAGACTTGACATTAGAAAACCATTCATGTTTACACTACCTTATGAAATGGCTTGTGGATATTTATGTAGAACTGTCTTGCAGTGTTGGCATCTAACATGCACTTCCTAAAAGATGGCCAACATTTTAAAGCTGACCCTTTTTTTTTTCCCCCCATTGTAAGACCTACTCTGTCTTGCTTACAGCTTTGCTGGACTCTAATTATTTGTATTGAGTCACCAAGTTTGTGTGTCTGATTGAATTGTTTTGTAAAAGTTCATCCAAGAAGGCTCAGTTTCTTATGAGAATGTGACTAAGAAAAACGTTTTCCCATATGAAAATAGTAGTATTGTAGAGTTCTTTTGTTGGGGCAGGGGGCTATTTTTCTGTAAATAGTCCATCTCTAGGGCAAATGTGAGTTTTTAGTAAGAGGGATTATGTTTCAGAAATGTGCCTCCTCATATCCTGGAAGAAATCCATCCTATTCAGAGGCTGGAACAATCTCAGTGAATTCTCAAGGACTGAGAATAAATGAGAGTAAAAAGACTGAGAGATAGATTTGATACAGAGTCTATGAGAGAGTTGTGACTGACTGGGAATAGGAACTAGGAGTGAATAATGCTCCAAGTGTTGGAGGTCTTTGCTTTCTGTTCAACCCATGGAATACAATCTGGGAAAGTAGTCTGGAAGGGGCACGGCTGCAGACAAAGCAAGAATTGTCCCATGGGTAAGGGAGCAGGATGCTGCTCTGGAGAAAGGAAGTTTCTCCCTGCCTTTGCCACAGGATTCCTCTGTTGTAAGGGAGATCACCTGCACCAGAGTGGTCACCATGTGTGTGCTCCTTACTTACTGGGTGTCCTGCTTGATACCCACAGGGCCAAACTGCAGAATTGCCAAGTTCTCTATTAAACCAATTTGACATCTGAGGTATGCAAAATTAGGAGGTGCTTGCTTCAGATCCTTGTCTGTGAAAGTGGTGTATTTGTACTCCCATACTTATTAGGGTGCTGCAAATTTGTTTCCTGACATGAGATGAAAGCACAGAAAAGGAAACAAGTATTTTAAGTTCAGAAGAATAAATAAAGGATGGGGTCAGACACTGCAAAGAAAACTTAAATATTGAATAACTGCTCAGTAATTGAGTAGCATCAAACTGTGCGCGGAATAAATGAGGAATACAAGGGGGAAACTAGTATTTTAATACTTATTTAACCAATGATTTTATAGAGAGGTACAGAATTGAGTTTGGAGAAGTAATCTTCATTCTGACACCTCCTAATTTTTTGAGATCATAATTTTGCAATCTTAATGTTGAAGAGTTTTTTGTGTGACTTGAATATACACAGACTTTTTTAATGTCATTGTTGCTATTTAGCTAATTTATTTAAAGAGAGTCCTGTTCTTTAAGATGGACATGTGGGGAGAACAGCACTTGTGTCAGAGTTTGAGCATGTGTCTTGTTCTAAGAGGTTCGGGGGGAATGCAGAAGAAGGATTGAGACGTGTATCCACACTTTTCCTCCTTGAAGGACTTTACAGAGCATGCCAATTTCTGCAGCGGCTTTTGTGTAGAGTATCCTGAAATGATTTGTAGTATGTTCCCCAAAAGCCAGTTCTATGGAACAGCTTTTTATGAGTGTTTGAGCATTGTGCAGTGGAACACACTGGCTAATGCCTGCATGAAAAGTGTCTAAGAGAAATTGGGCTGTTATGCTGAATCATGATTAAGCTGTGCAGAAATCAGGTGTACAAATCTCCTGTGACCCAGGGCTTGCGTGACTAATGATACCAATGGTAAATCACTCTGTTACAGAACTAAGTGTTTCAGGAAAATGTCTTCATAAAGAAGAAATCTGAAGTGGGAGTGTATGAACAAGGGATCTTTTACTTGAGGAAAGACAAAAAAAATACTGTGGGTGCTAATCCAGAAAGTCTTGGTCTTCACTGAAATTCGAATTTTCCATAGTGTGTGTTAGAGCATCTTGGACAAACTTCATCACCAGACTCAATTTTGCTGTGTTTTTACGTGTATACTTTTTCTGTAGACCACCTCAGAAAAATAAGATTGGCTTTCTGGAGGGTGAGCTTTGTGTTTCATTAGTGAAGGAGGCTGTTGTCTTATGGCTTCACTTGCTAAAGACTGCATGGTGGATGCAGGAGAAGATTGCAAGAAGAGAAGAAATTGATTGCATAGTGAAGGCAGGACTCCAGGGTCAATGGGAGCTTGGTGATGAGCAGCGATTGTTCTGCTGAAGACTCAAAAAGTTACACTTTTAAAATTGGTGTAGATGACATGCTGGATGAACTGATGACTCCCAGAGTACTGGGAGAAGCACTTTGAGAATGCAGTGAAGTTTCTGTTCATGGGCTAAGCCACAAACAAGAAAAAAATATATGGCCAAAAAAATGTTGACCTGAAAGAGACTGTTTGATACTATTTAACTCTTTTAAGTTTAGTTCTAACAGGTGTTTTTCTGTTTCAGAAACATGAGTGTTAGGTTTTGAAAATATCAAAAGCAAATGCATGGATTTTTGATGTATTTTCTTCACAAAGCCAGAATTCACAAAGACTTAAATTGTGACTCGGTTGTGTGTTGATAGTGAGAAAACCTTTCTGGTTTTTGACATCTTTTTCACATAGCACCATGTGAAAATTTCGTGCTCAGGTGTGCATCCCAGCCCTGTAAACACTTTTAAGCAGTACGAAGTGATCACGGGTGAATGCAATCCCCTGAAGGCTTGGCATTCCAGAAGCCCAGGTTATAAATTACTTATAACATCTACCAATCCATAGGTTTCCCATTGTTTCATTTCCCCACGATTGTTCTTTTTCCCATCTTGCTCTTTCCAAAAGCTATAAACAATTGGAGTTTATACAGGATAAAATAGATTAAAGCAATTTACAGTCAAACTTTTTTGGCCTTTCTGTGGCATTTGGAAGAAGGGAAGGTCTCTCTTTGCTTTCTGAGATAACAGATCCAGCTGCAAAAAACAGTGTGGCTTGCATCTTCCTTTGGCCATGATATAGTTGAATGTTCCAGATGAGCATGAAAAATGCAGAGTGGTGCATCTCTGGTGGTTTTGGGGCACTGTCAGAAGCAGAGATAGAAACCTGTACAACCACTTCTATAAAAGGTTTATTGGAGTATGACTCTGGGAGGTCCACCACAAGTACAATTCACTTGGCTGCTGCACTTTTCTCACTGACAAGCTGGAAGGGGTCAGACTCTTGGAAAGATGCCTGGTTAGAGGAGTAACAAGATGCTTTGTACAGAGCCAGCTTTGTGAACTCTCTTTACATAATAAGTTCTGTCCGAACAGGCAGGGGCAATAGTTCCCGGGAAAGGCATTTTAAGTTCAGCTGAAAGTGGTATTGATAAGGGATAGGGGTACATTTATTGAAGTCTGTTTGGTATCCCATCAAGACCATTTGGAAACAGTCTTTTGAAAAGGTTTCCTGCCAACTGTGGTGTTAGAAAAAGACAGTTTGCTGGAATGTTTAATCAAATGACTAAAGAAACACTTTCCCTAAATATTAATATACTGAAATTCATAGGGGTTGGATTCCTTGTGTTAATGAAGAAAACAGTGGAAGCATTGCTTGAGAAGATAACTTGCTGTGGGAGTCAAAGCCTTTTCTTTCTTGTCCTGGCAGGTTCCAATCCATCAAAATCTTAAAGAGCTCCTTGCTATCCGGACGGAGCTTCAGAAGAAGGTTGAAGATTTGCAGCGGGAAGCTGCTACCCGATCCATTTCTTCCTCCTCTGATAGAGGTTCATCTCCTTCCCATTCAGCCACACCAGTGCACACCTCTGTGTGATGTGTAACAAAAGCCACGTGAAAAAATTTGTCAGGTAATACAGAGAGGGAGGGTGAAATGCTTTTCCCGTCACAAAAGGATTGTGAGTGACTTGTAATTGCTATGATCTACTTGCCTTATTCTGTGTCTGATATTATCATGACGAGGCCAAAAAGAGCTTCAATAGATGTGATGTATTTTCTTGTTGGCAGTTCCCACACGTGTTTTGACATTCTAGCTAAATCACCAATTGTGAAATTAAACTTTGTTTTGAGCAACTAACAATTTAACCATCCTGAAAAGGAATCCATCTGCCAAGCAGACAGAAAAATGCCTCTCCCACTGCCTAGGGTACCATGCCTGGTTGAGAGAATCAGATGAAATGCCACATGACGCTTACACAGAACGTTTTTCTGAATGGGAGCTCCTCATTTCACTCGGTAATACATATATTTTTTTTGGCTAGAGCAGTTTATTTTTTTTAGGTGATTAATGCACTTGGAAATAGATCTTAAAATAAATGTTTTCCAGTGTAGTCAGTTTTACATTTCGACTAAATATGCCATTTAAAGTGGATGAAGTTAAGCTGAATTTATTAAGTACACCACACTGACTTGTATGATGTAATATATTTGGTAAAGCATGTATTTTAGGTTTTTTAATGCCTTTTGTACAAGTTGAAATGAAGTATTTTGACTGTTTAGCTTATTGTTCAGTTCCAGCCTCCTGAGCGAGGGGTAAATTTATTCATGTCAAGGTCTTGTACAAAGTAAAAGTTTGTTTTCTAGGAAATGCTAATATTTGGGGTTGCAATGACACCCAGCTGTGTAAATTGTATAGGCTGTATAGCTCCATATTTTGTTAAGCGTGTTTTGTTTTAAAGTGTACACACAAAATGCAAAGCTGTGTGCGTTTATACACACGTGTATGTGATGTTAAACATATGCATACTCCCGTGGTTTTAAGCTGTAAGTTCAGAAAATGGATTCTGCCTGTCCAAACCCTTTTGAAGACCTTAACTTGTGATGACTTTGTTTGACAGAGTTTTTAAATAATATGATCTTAATTGGTTTTCTTGAAATAAAGCCTCTTGGCTTTTTGTTTTTTAAATTGCTCCTATAATTTTTTTCTGTAAAGTGAATAATTTAACTGCGTTTTCATACAAAATATACATTCCCAACTTTCTCTCATCTCCTCCTCAAAATATTCGGATCAGAGAGATTTGATTACTATAAAATCCAACTTTTTAAAAAATTACTCAGTAGCCTTCTTGGAAGGCCCAGGAATGGTGCACACTGAAAATTTCCCCTGGATTGTTTTCCTTGCTGTGTTTCTTGAGAATCTGGTTCTCCTTAGGGTGCTTAAATACTGCAGCTCTGGTTTTTGACTCATGCTTGTATTGCTCCAAGTTCTGCTCGTGGGAATTAAGCCCCGTTCTTAAGAGCCAATTGATTCTATATGCTGATTGTGGTTTTTACTGTCTGTGAGTATCGTTTATTACTGCACATTTATTCTTAATTTGTGATGGCACTTTTCTGTTTCTCTGCATTCATATATATCTACAGCGTACAGTTAATGAGTAAGGTGAGCTGCTGAGCACTTTGCAACTTCAACTGGAAAGGCTAATGTGCTGTATCCAGTCTTACAAGTTTACTGTGCAGTGCAGGGTATTTCAACATGTCCTTTTTATTATCGTGAATGCTTTTTATAATAGATACCTACAAGAGCAAAGTTTAGGAAGGCTTGCAGTGTTGCATCTCTTAATCAACCTCAGGCATTTTATAAATAGATGAAAGATGTTTTCTTGTAAAAATGGTTCTGCTGAACAGTATGCCAGCAGTGAATTTTACGTTGCCAAAATATGTTGAGCTGGTATTGAATTAAACTCTTCCATATTTTGGATTTCCTTGACATTTTAACTGTATACTGAAGTAAAGCACATTATCTCTAAAATGCAGTGCTTAAGAAAATCTTTTGAAGTTTTTCTCTTTATTGGTGCTAATAATCACAACATTTCCTCTATAATTATTGTAAAAGTGACGACTGGATTATCTTGGGTATTCTGAGATTTTTAAAGCTTAGATTCCTAGAGCTAAAATCTGAGAATTTGGTTTTGCATAGAAGAATACCAGTTATTTCAGCTGACTGGCTGTTTATCCACGAGTTTCAGCACAGCTCAGTGAGTCCTCTCTGATCTGCGGGGAAAGCACTGGGGGAGGGGTCCTGCTGTTCTGTGTGTAAGCACAATGGATGGTTTTGTATGTACTTAGCATGGACATTTTCAAACGTATTACATGGCTCGAGTATGCTAGTTAAAGTGTAGCTCTATATTGAAGAAGTGACTGTCTTTGTACTCGGTCTGCTTCTCGATAATCAGATTTTTTCCTATTGCTTTAACAAATAATAGTCATTATTTTATATTTTTTACTAAGGCAGTATTGAACTGGCTGAGGAAAGAGCAGAACCCCGTTCCCTGTCTGATGCACCTTAGACAGAACTGTTAACTTCTGATTTAAAAGCTGTATCTTGTTTTGCTTTGGTTTTTGGTCTTGAGTCTGCTGAGTATAAAGGGAATGTGTAAAGACGGCAGCAAGCAGTTAAGTTTGACCTCTAGGATTTTCCTATTATCAATGACATGTGGGAGGGGGAACAACCTGAATCTGGTGTCCCAGAATGGAATGAAGCCTTGGGAGCCAACTGAAACATTTTTCGCTTATAAAAATCAGTTAAGTGAATCATCAGCATTAGACACTTTCCTATTTTAGTCCTGTTTCAGAGCTGAATTACACATTTCCTCTTTTGTTGATAAAAGTAATTTTTTGCTGTTTCATTAAAATGGAAGAAGGCTTTTAAAGCTGGTAAACATTCTTGTCTGCCTGGTTTTATTCCCTGCATGGGCAGCCTTCCTCTCAAGGAGTTAAAGCTTTAAACAAGAAGCGTTTGATTTTTCTTATTTTCTGAGAAAAGCTGTACTAATTCGTATGCTGTATGTAATAACAGCAAGAGTGGCTGGTTCTTGAAAAACTGGAAATACGGAATCAAGAGCTCCCATTCATGGGCATTGAACCCCACAGCAGAGGACAAACTAAAATGGGCAGTTTAGAGCATTCTCCAGGTGAAGCATTTATGTTAAAAAGCCAAAAGGAATGTCCATTTGCTGAGAGATCACATCTGCTGAACTACATGGGTATCATATTAGAGATCTTTTGACTGCCAGATTTTGTGCAGTTGTGAAGAAAGAGTTTTATTTCTACAAGAAATACGAGTCAGAAGTAGCTAGTTGGAAATACAAACAACCTTTTTTGACTGTGAGACTAAGCACTGCATCGTTATACAAAGATCAAGAGCTTAGTTTGCACTGCATGAGAGATTCATCTACTAGATATGAAAATCCAAAGGAAGCTGCAGGAAAGGTAGGGCAGGGAGAAGGAACGAAAAGCAGCCATGGTGAGCGCAGCAAGGGACACAGGGCACCTACCTAGACTAGTGACTGGGTGACCTGAGGAGAGCGCGCATGTGTGTGAGTGTGCAAATATTTAATTTTTACCATTAAATTGAAGCTTTCAAAATGATACTTGTTTTCTCACAAAGTCTAGTTTGTTCTGGTTTTTAAATAAAGTCTTTAGTTATAGAAGAGGTGATGTACAATAAGGATATAACCCCCCATTTATTTCCCACATAAAAAACACCACAAAAGATAAGCGTGACATGTCTTATTAGTCAGTTTGTTTTATTTGGTGTTTTCCATTGGCAGTCAAATTCTGGTTTTTACCCTCATGATCCTTACATGCACATTAGCAAAATTAATTTTATTTTCTTACAGATTGACGTTCATCTTTCATTGGGTAGAGATCACTTCTGCATCACAAACAATATGCCTTGCTTTTAAGTGAGAACTTCACTCAAAAGAAAGGATTCTCTAATTTCACAATACTGTTTCTGAACTTCATTTATTCCTGAACCTCCTTTGTTGCAGAAGCGTATTTTTGAAGCCTTAGCCTGTTGACTCATCTTTTTCAGAATTTGAAATGGTATTTGAAATGGACTAATTCCACTTTTATCACAACAAATGAGTAGCTAAGAATGACAATATAGCACTTGTAAGGGGTCTTTAGTGGGGTTGCATGAAAATGACTGAGTTTATATTGCCAAAAAAAATCTGAAATTCATGTCAGAGTATTCTCAACTGAAGAGTCTAAACCAAAGAAAGTACTACAGTATTGCCATATCTCAGGTGAAGAAACTACTTCAGTATTGCCAAAGGAAAATGCAGGTAATTGCTAGAAGAAGCAACAGGAAAAGAGCTAGATAAATTCTTTCTGTTCTCTGTAATTGATAAACCTTTTCTGAATAATTTTATTTAAAAATAGCTTTAGTTAAGCTAAAGTGAGGTGTGGTAAGAGAAAGCTCACAACAGGTAGTACAGTAGTACATAAACTCTCAGGACAGCTGTATATATAGTTTTTGGACTCATGAAAAAAAAAAAATCCCAGTTTTCCAGTGGTTTACGGCCTTTTTATATAAAGAAGGATGAGGAAGTTCATACCATGTATATAGAACCTAAGTGCAGGATTTTTAAAAATTCCATATCCAATTTTAAAGAGAATAGATACTAATTAAATGAAAGGACTTTGAGAGGTCAGTGCTGGGTCAGTTGTTTCAGAACTTGGATCACTACTGGGAAAGTACACAGGAATCCTCTCAGTTGCTATAATGCCTAAAATACAGATGATGTATAAAGTCCCTGCTTCTCAGAGACTGCTCTGACAGTTCAGATGGAGAAGGAGGCAGACTGCAGTAAAAAGCAATCTGAGCCTTTACTGACATTTAACACATGAAGACTTAGACTTCTGTCCAGTTTTGAAGAGAAGACCAAGTTTAACTTCTTTATTGTGGTATTTGTCAATATTTTCCGAATTCTGTTGCTGGGAATTTTTGAAAAAGTGCTCCCTTTCAGTGTGCATTTGTGGTTTTTCACATACATAGAGATTACACTAAGTATGCACCAAAGTTATAGAAAAAGGCCTTGAGGAAAGGAGCAACTTCTGAGTTCTGGGTGGGTTTTTTTCAGTGAAACAGCTTTGGTTTTGTTTTTGGTTTTTTTGGTTTTGGTTTTTTTTTTAACCGCAGTTTTTGTGAATTAGACATGTCTTTCTCCTGTGCTCTAGTGTAAGAGTTTCCCACAGGAGGGGTAGGTGCTATATTCTTTAAGCAATGCTGGACACTCCATTGCACTCTCCACTAGACAAACAGGGAGGGCACATACAGAAAACACAGTCATCTGCAAAAGGAGAAATGGAATTATGGTCACTTGATCTAACCTATGAAAACAGCTCCTAGGGATCATCACTGCCACATTGTAACATTTCATCTACAGTAACTTTCTAAACAAAAATTTTTCATGCTACAGCTTTCAAATGTGTTCAGTTAAGAAAGAAAAAGAGGCGCTGGTGCTTGGGAAGGGAGACGATACACAAACTTCACTGCATCTGAGCTTCTGCACGTGATGATCCAGATCCTGCGGATCATGCTTCCTCCATGAAAACCCTTCTCTGGGAGTCAGCAAACACAGAGTGATCCCATCTCTAGTTCCTCTGCTGCTGCTCTCTAAGCAGCCACTAATTAAATATTTCTGTTTTCTAATCCAATCACATTCATAAAACAAAGCAGCGGTAATTTGCAGCAGTATTGTTGTAGCCTAAGTGTTCTGAATACATGTGAGGCACCATATATCCCTAGAACTCCTCTTCCTCATAAAACACTGTAGCTGTTCTGCTAGAGCTAGTGTAAGGCTTTAAAAATGCAAGTGTTAAAAAGAGCCTAAAGTATTGTGCAGCTATTGCAAAATACTTAACCATGTTACTAGACAATTTCCTTTCAAATGGAGCTGTTAGGCAGCAATGCTCCGAGGCTGATTCACCTCCTGGCAAGGACTTCTGTAAGTAAGTCATGTCTACCTGAAAGCTGTGAATTTGTACATCAGACTGAAAGGCTTTTTTTTTTTTTTTTTTTTGCACACATTCACAAAATATGGGATTTGCAAAACAGTACAAAATGCACACATTTCAGGTTTATATATAAATAGTGAGTACCTCTTGCACCACGTAAAGTGAGTTTTCCTTCGCTTGACAGCATGCTTTTTAAGCAATCATGGATTTGGATAAATGTATAGGAAAGTGGCAGTATCCACATTTTAGCAGCAGCAAAGAAGGGTTAGGGAGGGATTAGAAAGAAACACAAATTCTTGCAAGATAGTGAAGGTCAGGTCTTGATACTGGTTTCACGCTGAAGAGGGCTGTGGTGGCAGCAGGGCTGTGTCCTGCCGAGTGCCACGCGCAGCCACGCGCGTCCCAGAAAGCTGCAGGAACCCCACACAGGACGGGGATGGAGGACCCATCCTCTCTGGTGATTCTGCCTTTTTTTAAAGGTTAGTTGGTGACACAAAGGATGAAGCTTTAGGTCCTTCTTCTGCCTCGGGTGCCAGGGAGTGCTCTCAATACTTGCTGATAAAAGGAGAAGGTGGGGGGCTGCATCTTGTTAAGCTTGACTCCTCTGGTAACGAGTGATAAGGTCTTAATGGATACCAACTTTGGTTGTTTTCTTTTGGGTTAAACCTGTAATTTGTTCTAGTGTGGATGAGATCTGAACCTGTCCTTGAAAACATCCAAACACAGACAGTTTTCACTTCAGTGACAACACAGGTATCTCATGTCACACAAACTATCGCTTGGCACCTTCAGCTCCATTCTGATCTCTAGCACAGCCAAGCGTTCAGAGGGGATTTGCTAGAAGTGGACACTGCACACACTGCCATTACTTGTGTTTATGACTTGGTGTGAAAATTAGGTCATTTTATTTGGTTAGAAGCCCAGTGCTGTGTGGTGGTGAAGCACCCTCAGCTCCTGCCTTTGGAGCAGGGACTCACCTGCCTCAGCCCAAGGCCACCCCAGGACCTACCCATAGGCACTTCAGTGGTGGGGGCAGCTACGCTAAGGACTGCCATCTCCCCTCAGGAGATGAACAATTTTCATCACCACCTTGGGTGCCCACAGCAGATGGCAGAAGTTGGCTGGACGTGCTTTACAAAGGGCTTTGAATGGTTCGCTTTGGATTGCTATGTACAGGCACTTCACTGTCCTCACCCCTGTAACCTCCTCTGCTCCTTGAAAAAGGTCTTGTCCCTAATTGAAAATTGACCACGACTGAAGCACCTTCTGTTGGTTTGCATACAAGTGGACATCAAACCTACAATATTACTTAAATGTAAACATACCTCTTTTGCAAAAACAAAAAACCCCAAAATGTAGCACCACTCTAACCCTAAAGCCTAGAGCAATAAGAAGCCAGTTCAAGCCTAAGTACACATTAAATAGCTTTGGAGTCAAATTAAATAAGCAAAATTACAAGCATGTAAGATCTCCATTTGCTGCTGACTGATTGTTTTCTTGCCCCGGGTCATGCTTTATATCTTTGCACTGTCTTGTTTTGGTGGTTCTGCTGACTGTGTTTCCAGTACTGATTATTTAACTAGGAAGAAAGAAAAAAAAAATCATGAATACAATAGCACATGATGGAACCACAGTGCAAGCAATAGCTGCCTGGTACTGGCTGGTTGTATGTGACATTGGAAGAGCCTTTGCAGCAGCCTTGATTATCTGTCACTTAAAGAAGGATCACGCTTTTCTTGTATAAGACACTCTTGATGGCTGAAAACATGAAAGCTAAATATTAACTGCCATCGTTTGCAGCATGAGCTCCTTGGTCTCACCATGGCTTTCCTTTGTGTGCAGTGAAGGGGGAGAAGCACTGTGGTGGGTGTTTCACAAAAAGCTGAAGCACCACCTAAGTGGTGTCTTCATCAAAGAGACAGGCAGCTCAGTACAGCACGAGGGACTGACTTACTTTAAGAGAGTCCTTCAGAAAAGCTGCTTTTGTGGCTGGATGCGGACAGGGTAAGGAATGCAAGGTTCTCACCTTGGGGTTCCTCGCTTACAACAGCTTCCATGTTTTCTCCTTTCACATATTCCGAGTTAAGTCCCTCTGAGAAGTAACAATAAAGAGAGTAAAGTGGGAGGGTAGAAAGTAAAAATGATTTGCTTTGATGCCTTAAAAACTCTGGTAATGGGCCCATCTGCTGTAAAAGCTAACATGCCTTTTTGCAACCTCCTCTGCATTAACAGCTGTACAAAAACATCAGTAAACCATAAACAGTGCGGAGAAAGCCTTGCCGGAGCCGGATTTTCAAGTGACCATGGAGGCTTGCCTTGAAGGCACAGCTGCTAACAGTAGCCCTTTTTTCTGAGTCTCTTGCTTCATCTTTCTCACGCAAGGCAGCAAAGCTAATTGCTGTGCCAAGGGGCTCGGCTACAAGTGCAGGGACTAGGTAACGCCTGGCGGAGGGGACCGCTGTGTGGCAGGGGCTGCCTCCACGCCTCAGTGGATGGTGCAGTTCCCGTTAAAAGCTTAAGTTATGCAGAGCTGCAAGAAGCAGTTTAGAGCAGGGCTGTGGTAATGAAGCAGGATCCCCGTGGGATGTCAAATTCTGAATAAGTTCCTTAAATGCAAAGTAGTTTCCAATGTTTGCAACGAATGCGGCTCAGAGGAAGGGGCACGGCTGGGCGCTGCTGGGCAGGCGGGTGGCTGCAGGGTGGCAGCAAGGGGCTAGGGGGGGCTCCGCTTGCCCTGCTTCAGGTCAGAGCTGAAGAAGATTGAGTTAAGACTGCCTGGGGTGCGCCACTGACCTCAGCCACGCTCTCCAGCTTCTCTAAGGCCCTCTTTGGGGAGAGGCAGAGATGGGAGTGCGGTGCTGAGTGCTGTGTCCCGTTAGGGAGGGACCAGGGGTGGCTGGGGGCCGTGCTGGCTGGCAGAGGCAGGCTGAGGCAACCCACGCTGCAGCCACGCAAGACCCCTGTTTTTAGGCATCTAAACTTTATGTGCATCTAAAGGCAGCGCCAAGCACGACAGCGACCTGCTGTGATTCACCACCGGGTTTACAAGGGGCTCATTCCTATCTCACAGGGAAAAAGGGAAACGGGGAACAGTGCTGGGCCAGGGCAACGCAGCATGATGGGAGCCCTCGTACAGCAGTGGGGCAGCTGCTGCCTTCAAAGCACAGGAGAGAAGAAAACTTTCTGCAACTGGCTAAAAACCACCCATCACACCCCATGCCAGCACAGACGCTGCAGTCTGCGGCCGGCCAAGCTGTGGAGGCAGGAGAGGAGCTGCTGGAGCAGCACTGACAGCTCCATCCTGCCCGGGCACAGCAAGTGGCCCAGGGCAAGGGGACCAGAGAGGCTGAGCCATAGCCCAGGGCTAGTGAGCGGGAGACGTGCTGTAAGAAAAGAAAGTGGGATAAAGAATCTTTTCTTTCTTACACACATCCTTTAGAGGAATCGGCAAATGCTCATCAGAAGAGGCTCAAAAAGAAGAAATGGAGCCGCAGCCTGGCCACCACAGACGGATGGCTGGGCGAGAGAAAAAGCTGAGCCTGTCCCTCTGTGCTTCAATGAGTGGTCATTACACACCACTGCTGCCTCCCCCAAGACATGTGTTTTGCTGGGATAACACCAAATGCAATTTATGTTTTTCAATAAAAAGCCACTTTTGCAGTGGCTGACGGCTCTTAGATTTCTGTCATGCATTGCAATGCATCTAAGGCCTGACATTAGCCCAGCATGCCATGTCTGATGGCTTAAATTAATCCTCCTTTATAATTAACTTTAATTTCCTGCCGCCTTTCTGCGGCTTTGTGTCTCTCAGCTTCCCCCTCATCAAAGCCCTTACTCTTTTTTTTTTTTAATTATTTATTCTTGCCAAAATATCATTTAAGTGGGGGGAATATACAAGGGTGTTTCATTCCATCACATTCATTTGACTTTTCCTGCTGATCTAATTTACCAAAATGCTCCTGTTTGTTTCAGGCACAACTGGGAAAATAGCACGATTCCAACAGAAATTTCCAATCCCAAACACCCTTCCCCCAACATAAAGGAGATTCGCAGGAGATTTCATTTGATTAAGTTAAAAAGAACTTTTTCCAGCTGTTTGCCACCACCCCAGGCGGTGTGCAGGAGCCCACCATGGCCAAGCCAGTGCTGTGGGGAGAGCCGAGACCACTCCTGCAGCACTTACACCCGGCAACTTTATGGGGCAACTCCTGCAAAAGGCTCCTTCTGGGAATAGATCCTTTGCTGCTTAATTTGCACTTAATTGCAGTGATTGCTGTACTACACTACCTCGGGCTGCCAAAGTTGCAGAGGTTTGCTGTGCTTCCCTTGCTGCTGCCTGGTGAGTTTTTACCTCTTGCTGAGATTCTGGGTGGGTTTTGGTTTGTTTGTTTTGGGAGTGGGGTGGTTTTTTCCACATTTACCCTGTCTGGTGTCAGTGGTTTTGTCTTTGGCTGTGGCCGTCTGTGGGTGTGTGCGGGGGGCTGTGCGCAGCCGTGCGGTGGCACTGGGTCCTGGGGCCGGTGCTGCTGGGGGGCTCCTGCCTGTGCAATGCCTGGGGGGGGTCAAGAGCCCATGACTGGGGCTGTGCTCTGCCAGCTCCGGGTCACTGGATGCCTGGTAACCCCCTCCAGACTGGAAAATGGCAGCAGGGTTCAGGGGACAAATAGGTGGGTGCTTGCTGTGTCCCTGTGGCGCTCGGGGGGGACTTACGCTGGATGCTGAAGCAGAACTTCTTCTGCTGGTAGGAGATGTAGCTGGAGACAGCCCCAATGAGCGCCATGGCCAGGGCACTGGCGATGCCGGCAATTGTCCCGGTCTCAGCCACTCTGCCTGTGAGGCACAGAGAAAGCGGGGTGATGGGCCACAGGGGCACATGCACCACCCATCCCACTCCACCATCCCACTGCTGACCCCGTGGTCGTGGTAGTACCTACCTCCATTGTAGTCGCTATCGGTGCTGCCTCCAGCACCTGGAAAAGACACAAGCCTGTCACAGTGGCTCTGCACTTTGCTGCTCCCCCTGCCACCATGCCGGGTAGCCCGTGGTGGGGCATGCAGGGGAGGGGTGGCAACATGGCCCCAGCAGCACCCCTGGGCTGGGGGCAAGCATGGGACCCCGTGGGGCACACTCTCTCTGTTGCCCCGCACCTCCTCCTGGCTGCCCAGGGCGGTTCATCATTGCTTCTTGGAGGGGTTTGAAGCTGCTTCTCTCTCTCGCTGCTTGTGCTTGGAGGGAGCTTTGGGGAAGCCTCCACAGGGGACACCTTTGCCTTGCATGACAGTTAACGTCACCTCCGCCCCATGCTGCTCAGTGTAAAAACTGGATAAATAGAACGCTGTCAGATAGTTACACGGCATACTTGTGCTGTCACAGGGAGGTGACTGGCTAAGCTCCATAATGTCAGGGAATCTTCACTTGGCTTGAAGTCTGTTTTAAAATCACCTTCCCTGGAGAAACTGGGCTGGGAGGAGAAGCTGCTCCTGCTGGAAGCTGCAGTCCTTACCAAGTCACTTACATCCTGAATTTATGGAAGCAGGTCAGCATTGTATTAATGCTTCCGATGCTGTTTGTCCTTGGCACAGGGATTCATTAAATGTTGATTGGGCTTGCAGTGGTGTTCAGCTCTTTACTCAAGTGCTTTTAATATTTAATGCTGTGAATCCTTGCAAATGTTTAAGCTTATCCGATTGTTGCTGGTTTTCCTCCTTGTTTCAACCATTGGTGGTCACATGGTGGAAGGCAAATGAAGGCTTGTGCCCTCTCATGGCACAGAGGCGGGCATCTGCTTTCAGGGTGGATGGGGAGATACGGGTCCTGTCTGCCCTGGTGGCAGCTGGAGCTGCAGAGCCTTCATGGGATCAAAAGTAAGCACCTCCAACCACTGGCACGAGGTGTGCCCATAGAGGCCAAAACCCACATGTTCCCCTTTCCCCACACGTGTGCCCCCATTGGGAAGGTGAGCAGTGCTCTGAGGTGGTTTATAGGAGTTGGGCCAGTATGGTGATTATTGCCTGAGCTGTGACGCAGGTCTACACTTACCTTTCTTCTTGTCTGGACTGTAGCCACCATCCACGATGCTGGCCAGGTCATCATCTGAAAATCCTTTAAAAATAACAGGAACAAATGGTGGTTGGCACCTGAAGGGACACACAGCCCTGCCGTGAGGTAGTGGCCTCATGTGTGCTCCTCTCAACCTGCATAAAGCCAAAGTCACCCAGCAAAACACCAAAGCTGCCTTCCTGGGAGGTCAAATGCAGCCAGAGCTGCCTAGAAAACAACAGGAAGGAAATAGTGTGTGGCTTGCTTGGGATGAGAGGACTCCCAAAAACTGAGTGCTCTTGGATGGGCAGGGCCTGGAAATGAGACTTTTGGGGGATTCTGGGCAGCAGTCCCCTGAGAGCATCACACACCCAGGGTAGGACTGGCCTGCAAACTCCTGCTCCTGGGGAAATGTTCCTCTGCTGGGAAGATGGAGGCTGCTCTATTCATTTGAAAATAGCCAGAGAGTTTTAGAGAAAATATTCAAGAGCTGTGGTGGCTTTCTGTGCAGGAAGACCCAGAGCAGGGTTTTGCACACCCATTTAAACCAGCGGCTCCCAGTCAGCTATCTGTTCCATCTCCAGTGAGAACAGGGACCAGTCAATAAGCAGATCTGATTCTCTCACAATTACCAGATGTTAACAAAATATTTAACCCCAAATTATTTTAAGCTCATAAAAGAGGTAATAATTGACTAGCTTGAAAGAAATACCCCTGAATCGGAGTTTAAATACTACTGTATTTTTTTTTTAACTGAAACACTGATGTATTTCATAGAATTATAGAATGGTTTGGGTTGGAAGGGACGTCAAAACTCATCTAGTTCCACTGCCCCTGTCCTGGGCAGGGACACCTTCCACCAGCCCAGGTTGCCCAAAGCCCCGTCCAACCTGGCCTTGAACCCTGCCAGGGAGGGGGCAGCCACAGCTTCTCTGGGCAACCTGTGCCAGGGCCTCACCACCCTCACAGGGAAGAATTTCTTCCTTATATCTAATCTAAATCTGCCCTCTTTCAGTTTACAACTGTTACCCCTTGTCCCCTCATTCCCTGACAAAGAGTCCCCTCCCCACCTTTCCTGTGCCCCTTTCAGCCCTGTGAGGCCGCTCTAAGCTCTCCCCGGAGCCTTCTCTTCCCCAGCTGAACCCCCCAACTCTCTCAGCCTGTCCTCACAGGGGGGTCCAGCCCCTGATCATGGCCTCTTCTGGACCCACTCAAACAGGTCCATGTCCTTCTGATGTTGGGGTCCCCAGAGCTGGACATAGCACTGCAGGGGGGTCTCACAAGAGCAGAGCAGAATAGAGGGGGGAGAGTCTCGGAGCTCCCTGTACCTGCTGCCCACACTGCTCTGGGTGCAGCCCAGGACATGGTGGCACTTACGAGTTCATGAAATGTTTTGGGGGCTGAGCCTCTGCTGGCAGTGGAGGAGGGGGGAAGAAGCCGTTTGTGTGTGCAGTGTTTGTGCTGCCAGCAACCCGGGCCCTGCGGGCAGGGACCTGACTCTCTTCCCTCCCAGAGGGACAGAGCAGCCCCGGTGGAAGAACTGAGCACAGCATGTCTCGCTACAGTTGAAGAAGTTATCTCAGACACAGTTGCGGTGGGAATGTTTAACTCGTGCAGGATAGGTGCAGAGAAACCCGGTCTGGGAATCAGCAGGTGAATGAGCGGAGGTGTGGAACGCCTCAGCCCTGGCCCCAGATGGAGCCTCAGGGCTCAGCAAGGAGTGTGATGGGAGAAGAGACCCAATGCCGAGCCAGCAAAAGGCTCCTTCTCCAATGCTGTGCTTTAGGAAGGGCTACCTTTGCCTTAAGGCAGGCTCTTCCAGGCTGTTATTCACCAGCTTACCACAAAAAAACAGATTTATGGTCTTAGTAATGAGTATAAAAAGAAAAAAATCCCTGACTATGCCAGAACCTGGAGAGGTCCCAGGCAGTCCAGGGTGCAGCAATGCTGGGGCAACACGTGTGCTGGTTTGTGACTGGTGCCACGTTCCAGCGGTTCAACACCTCAACCTTTCCTGCAGGAGTCTGAAACCTCAACAAGCCCAGAATATCAAAGTGCAGACAAGTCACCTAGTTAATACAATCTAATAAAATATCTGACTATTAATTACATGTGTGAGCAGGGTATACAGCCATCTCGACATCAATAAACTAGCCATGCAAAGTCTGTTTTCTAGCTCAAGTGCTCAAGGGAACAATCCTTGTAGACAAATGATTCATTCACTGGAGTATTTTAGAAATGGAAAAAAAAAAATCTCCCAGCCCATAGCGTATGTTATGCCAGGACTAAAGCCTGCTCTAGATTTATGTCTTGGCAATGACTGCGAACCCCAACAGCACATGCCCTCGGTTAAATAGCTGTCAGGTACGGGGACGAGGGGGAACTTAACACAATCACCACAATTTAATGGGTCAGAAGAGACCCTGGGAAAGAAACTTGCAGACAGGCAACAGGTCGTTAGGCAGAGCCCCTCTCTGCCAAGGTCCGCTGAGGCGTGGGCTCCTTCCCTTACTGCATCCCCAGAGGAAGGGGCTGTGCTGCTGCAGAAACATCCCCCTCCTCGGCACGGGCAGGGCAGGGGCAGTGGGGTGCTGGCTGCAGGCAGCCGCCCTGGATGAGGCAGTGCCTCTGTTTCTCCTTGCCCCCTCGCTTGGTGGGGATGGGGAGAGCCTGTTCCCTGAGGGGCTGGGGGGACCTCCTGCAGGTCCCAGGGGACAGCAAGGCTGGTGGCGAGCAGAACCGAGAGGGGAAATCAACGTACCTTCACCTGGCCTTATGTCCGGCCTCCCAGCATCTTTCCCATCGTTCTTATCATCAAGGGCATCAGCCAAGTCAAGATCCATAGAATTCTTTGCTAGAAAACAACGTGGAGGTTAGCAGTGCTGGCCACAGGCTGGGGAAGTCTGCAATTAATTAATCAAGGAAATGTTTGGCTTTGCCAGAAAAAAAGTGCTGGTGAAAGAGATGAAGTCCCCAACACAAGCATCTCCCGGTTTCACTAAGCAGCGTCATGGCAGATCTTCCAAACCCATCTCGTTTTGTGTGCCGCTGTGGTGAGAAATGTCATGTTCTTCCCGCAGAAAGTCTCACGCCGTGACTCAAGCGCCAGGCAATCTGATAAATCAAGCCGGGTAGAAAAGGTCAGAGCCAAACGGGCGGTCCCGAGGGCCCTGCCAACAGAGGGGAAGGAGGCAGCTGCGCCGCGCTGGCGTGCCGGCTGGAGCAGCCTGTGAGTTGATTGCTTGGTGTTATTCTCCTCCAGGAACCGCCCAGTTGTACCCTGAGCAGCCCAGCTCTGACAGAGCAGCTATTGCCTTTGCTAAACGGCGGCTAAAACCACGGCGCAGAGCCAGCCTGAGTGCCTCAGCCCTCCCGCCAGCTCGCACCTTACTTTATTCTGATCCAAAACTGGTGATATTTTTTTTAAGCCTGGGAGCGCCTTTTGCCAAAACTCTGCCTGAGCAATGGTGCCCGGTGCCAGGGTGCCCTGAGCAACAGCCACGCCAGGGGAGGTGGGGGAATGCAAAATGTTCCAAGAGTCGCCAAACCCCCAGGGAGGGCAAGGCTAATGCTGAGATACCCTGTCTGCTGTGTGTTTGGGTTTGTGTTGGGGTTTTTTTGTCTAGGTGTCTCATGTGAACAAGCAGACTTGAGGCTGGAAATATGGGGGCAAGGGGCAGCACTGCTGTCCCGGCACATCCCGAAGCCTCTGCCTGTGCTGGCAGCGGAGCCGGGGCAGAGCTGCGCGGGCTGGGGAGCTCACACTCACCTGGGTTATGCTTGGGGGGGGCCCTTGTAGTTTTTGGCTGCTTGGTTGTGCGGATGACATCCCAAAAGCTGTTGTCTGAAGGGAGGGGAGAAAAAAGAGACAAGAATGATGTTACCCTCCAAAATGTGCATTTAGACAAGTGCTAGGAGGGGAACCTTCTCCCTGAAGGGAGACTGTGGCTGTGCTGGGACAGTTCGGTGCTCTGGTGTCTCTACAGCTTCAGCTGCCCCTGACACTGGGGGCAACCCCCCGCCCATCAGTGCCCTGGGGATGCTCCAGCCCTCGGTGGGTGGTGGGGTTCCCCTGCACTAAGGGATGTGTCAGCAGGGCTTGAATTTGAGAAGGGGACAAGCAGGACTGCCAGGAAAATCCCCCCAAACATGCTGCTGGCAGAACACCTGCTCATCAGAGCTCTGCCACTGCGAGGGCAGTCCTGCGCCAGCCCCCACGGCTGCCCACGCCATGCAGGAGCAGGACTAGGCACTGCTGAAAAGATATTTAAGGTTGTGCTACCTTGTCGATGAAATTTCCCACCTAACAGCAGTTAACAGCTCCATCATGGTTAAAAACGATTATAAATGCTGCTTGGTGAAGCCCGCAGTATGGCTCAGGCAGGGGTGCATGGGCAGCAAGGGAGGGAGGACAGAGGAATGCTGGTGCTGACCCTCCTGGCATGTTAGCAAGAGCCTGGAGCATCTCCTCTGCCAGCTCCACTATGGCAGCAGAGCAGGAAGAGATGGTCACCTTCTAATGTCACCTGTTGGTGGTCACCAAGACTTGCTGGAGCTCATCTGTCAACACCCGATCCCAGCCTCCTGGCTGCCGGGATGGCTCCTGACTACCTCAGGGAGTGTCTTCCCCTGTCTGGAGCCCCGAAGGCAAGCACACATACACCCTCCCGGGGTGCAGGGAGCTCTGCAGTACCTGGCTTCCCTGGCCTGGGGAAGGGCTTCGCAGTCGGCTTGGCTGGTTTGGTGGTAGTCTCCAGAGGGGTGTCAAAGTAATCAGCCAGATCAAAGCCTGTTGCAGGAGAGAAGGAGTTACTAGAACCCCCATCGTTTGTGGGGATGGTGTGAGGCTGTCGGCCTGCATCCCACACACAGCAGCTCTGTGGGTCCTGGGCAAGCAATGGCTGCACCTCTGCTAGCGGCCACCAGCACCCACATCAGCACGGAGCTGAAAAGGGCGTCCAGCTGCTCTGCTGCTCGATCGCAACCATACTGCAGAGCCTTCAGATCAGCCTGGCCATCGTTTAACTCTGCTTGTCCAAGCTGTGGCAGCCACCCACCCCTAGCCGGAGCAACCCCAAAGTAATGTGTTTTGGGGAGAGACCCACTGGTGTCCTGTGGCATCCCAAGAGACGATGCGGATGAGAAAGTGCTGTGGGGATCCAAGCTGGTAGCTGGGACCCACCCTGCACAGCCACCCGCCAGTGACCCTGGGCTGAGCAGAGCAGAGCATGCATGGGATAGGGGCCAGGGCACAGCAACCCACCACGGGAGCCCCTCGGTGCCATCACTCAACTAAAAAGCACTCCCCAGGGAAGAAGAAACTTCCTGAGATGAAGCCTCGGCTTCAGCATGTGTCTGTTTCCCGGGGAGAACTTAATGGATCAGCCTCTTGTTCAGGCTGTGATTCAAACACTGTAGCCCTGCTTGTACTTCTGGCACTTGGCTTTTCTTGTCTCTACAAAAGACCACAGCAGCCAAGGAGCTGGACAGTCAGATTTGCTTAAATTTGTGCCAAGATCCTCATGCAGAGGTGAGCAGATTCACTTACGAGTGCTCCCCCACTGCAGTTTATTTCAGGCTCCTCTGTCAGGGTTGAGCAACACTCAGCTCTTGTGACCGCGCTATATTTAAGTAGTTTGCAGAACTGAGCCAGAGGAGCTGCCGGCAATGAAACTGGGGTGAATCTCAGGGAGCTTCCTCAACCAGGACAGATGCTGTGGAGCCAGCCAACCAGCACATCTGATGGGTACAGTCAGAGAGACGTTTTCCCTGGGTGGTGAAATGTCACCAGGCTGGGCCTTTCCATGGAGCTCAGGGATATCTTGGAGTAAGAAAATGAAGGAAAATATCCTCTGGGCTCCCTCCTGGAAGGAAATCTAGCGGGTGCCATACAGCCAGGAACAAAAAGCCCTTGTGTAGCTGAGCGGTGATTTGTGTCTTTTCCATTAGGATACTGCAAAGTGTGCAAAATTCAGCCTTGGCCATAAATGCTCCATTGCCACTCGCCTTCAGCATGGACAGAAATATCAATATTAAATTCACTTAGGCTGTATGGGAGGAGTGCACGTATGCACACTGGCACCAGCTTTCTTACCCCAAAGCCTTGGGTAAGGCAGCAGCACCCAGCCACGCACATGCAGCCTGTGGTGGGGCTCGCACAGTTCAACCCCCCACCCCCCCCCAACACTGGAAAGCAAACCCCACGCTGTGCTTAAATGGAATTTATGCAAGAAGGTCTCACCTGTCCCACCTGCCGGCTTTCTGGGGCCCTTGGGAGTGGCTGTGACAAAACAGACAGGGAGGAAAATGTTAGTTGTGGGCATCACCAAAAACGTGTCACTTCTGGTCTGAGAACAAATGGCAAAGATTTCACCACGAGCTCTCCAGCTGATCACTGTTGGTCTGCATTTGTAAACCTGGAGCTCAGAGCCACGAAATCCCCAAGCATGGGGCGTGTGGGCAGAGGACCAGGGCTGCCTGTGCATGAGGGCGAGCGGCTGCAGCCTGTGCAGGATGGAGCCCAGAGCTCTGCGGGGCACAGCCTGCGGCCAAACGCCGCTTCTGTGAGGCCAGCATCCCACCAAGCGGGAAGCAGAGAGCTGTAATAAACTGCTCTGAATTAAGACTCCAGGAGACAGCACTAGAGCAAGGACACATACTGTACAGAACAGCGTGGAAAAAAAGAATAAGCTGCCAATGTTTTGTTGTCCCCTGCCTGGTTAGTAGTTAAAATGACAGATGATTTCCAGCACTGCATTATGTATGGGAGGTTCCCTGTCAGCTGGAGGAATTTTGGTGACACCCTGATGCTCAGGTCCTAGCTACCCTGGACACTCGTGGGCTAAAACAACCTCCAGTCAGCCTTCAGGGGGGTTGATTTATTTTTTTTTCACCCCCTGCAAACCACTATCTATTAATAGTGGCTAGCATTACCAAGTATATGAATAAATGATGAGCAAGAGTTGTGGCTGCTCTATTCCCATTAATTTCCATCTGCACCTCTGAATACCAGAGTGCTTCTGCTGGGCTTCATTTCCACTGTGCCAATATGGTTTAATGTGACCTGACTCCAGACCTTTCATATGCTTTTATTCCGGGGTTGATGCCGTGAGGTCCAGAGCGGGATGCAGCAGCTGGGGAGGCTGGAGGGACAGCACTGCCTCTTCCTGCTGCTCATGGCTGGGAGTCCAGCCAGGGGAAATGCTGCTTTCCCTCTGCACAGGGTGGCCGTTTGGTGTTTCTAAGCAGGTCTCCCCACATACTGTATTAAAGGGCTTGCTAAATCCTAGATGAGGTCAGACCTGTGACCAAGTCCGTAGTCTATCCTATCCCCCTCCTGCTGAGCCTGGCACGCCGCAGGAGAGATGCGCGGAGCATCCCGACTCTTATTCCATGTAAACTTCCAACATAACACAGCACAAGTGCTTGTGTGTTGTTAGACCATAAAGTAAGAGGTTTCAAACCCTGTTATAGCTTTCACTTAAATAATTGTAGGCGTGTTTTGTGTCATCAGAGAGGCTGGCGTGACTTGCAGAGTGCTCCCCTCTACCACCCGGCTTGGCGCTGGCTCTGGGGACAGTCACCACGAACCGCCTGGGGAGGGATGGGCAGTGAGGGGTCCTGGGCAACGGTGTCTGCAAATCTGCCACAGCACTTCTCTGTGGCCGGGCAGCAAAGGGGAGCCAGCCACATGTCCGGGTGCAGACCACTCTTGGGCTCAGCCCCCCGCACTGGGGGGAGGTGTGTGAGATGCCCTGGGGAGGGAGACAAGCCTCCTCACATCAGCTGCTGTGCTGGCAGTTAGGTTATCTCCTTTGGGTGTAAAATGAGAGCTGCTCCACAGAATTTCCTCCCACCAGGGTGGTGCCAGCCCCCCACCTGCCCCATGACCTTGCTGCTGTTTCCACCAGGCCTGAGGCTGAGCTCTGCCAGGCACTGCTGTCCTCTCAGTCACACAGCCCAGCCCCGACTTACATAAAAATCATGTATTTCAAAGCCAAATATTAAATATCAGCATGCCAGCACCAAGGCACCCCTTTCAAAAATTTGTTTCCTTTCCCTGATGGCTTACAATTGGAATTAAGTGAAGTAAAGCAGGAACCCAACGTGCCATTTGCCTTCCCCAGGCACGTGTTGCAGTGGGATCAGGGAAGGACCCAGCGCTGCCCCTGCCTGGCTGGGCTCAGCGGGTTGCCCTCACTCACTGGAGAAGGAGAGTGGTTAGCACATTAGCTTCCAGGCAAACAGGGTCATGTCTGATGGTAGGTGTTACTAATGAATGCAAGGAAGCCAGAAGGACATTTTCAGTGTCGTTGCTATGTGAAAGCACTGGTGTGTCTCTGCAATTTGCTCACGGGAATCGGAAAGCGAAGGGCACGTGGTCAGCAACCAGCTTTTCCAGGACTATCTCCAGTCCCATCTGTGGGCAAGCCCGGACACCCCGTCTCCCTGGGCAGAGATGATGAGGTAGCCCATATCCTCCACCACCCTCCCACCAGCATTAGATCCCAAAGAACAAATTTAATCTATCTATGACTACTTGTTTTCTGCTCTTTAAAAGAATAAATAAATGTGACTTACGTCGTTTGGTGCTGAGGTCATACAGGGCATCTTCTAGGCTGAAGTCACCTGGGTCGTCCCCATGACCTGGAGACAAAGAATCAGCGCTGGTTGTACTTGCTCGGCACAAAGTAAACCACCTTTCAGTATGGTGTGGCTAGACTCGTTTGCTCAAATTGCTTTAGTTTTGAGAGGGCTTTCTGGTTTTTTCCAAGCCTGACCCATCATCAGTGATGAGGAAGGCATCAGCCTTCTCCAAATGCTGTGACTGTTAAATTGCAGAGCAGTCATCTCCGGATTTTCCATTTGTCTGCCCTAATGGATGCAGTATAAAAACACATGCTATGCTTAAATTTGTCAAGGAGAGCCTACCAATTCATCTCTTGAGCTGCCATTCATCTGTGGCTGTGCTCACGATTATACATTTGCTAAACACCATGAAAACATTGGGACAGCGCAGACAAATTCAGAGAAAAACAAAAAAGCCCTATGCACCTCTTCTTTGCAAGTGCCTTCCAACATCAAAGGCTCTCTATGAAAATGCTGCTGCTGGCTGCCAAGCACAACTTAGCATTTCAGAGACCGCCTGCATCATTCTGCCTTGGTAATGCAAACCAGGACCAAAGCCCCATCCCAGGGATACACCTGACAGGCAAAGGCAGATTTTTTTTTTTTTTTGTTAGAGATGCCTCACCACAACTCCAGTCACTTTATAATATCCCGGGGATAACTCAGCGCTACACTGTGTTCTCCTGCGATAGGGCCAGCTAATCCTTCCTTTCTCTGTCTTTTTTTTTGCATCGCATTAATTACTGTTGACTTACCCTAGTTCTGAATGTATTTGTCTTGATAAATTCATGCTTTTACATCTCAGAGCATGCTGAGTAATTAATATCCTTTGGGTTTGCTAAGTACTGCAGCACTGCAAGAGAACATTAAAATGGCTTTCCTCTTATTCCTACTGCTAAATGGATTTAGCTATTGCCACCTGAGCTCCAGCGTGCTTCATGAATAAATTTAAAGCTTTACTGACAAGGACAATAACAACGGGAAGGCACCAGTCCATCAAAAAGCAGGTATCAGCATTTCGGTGAAAAACTTCTACCAAGAGTGGTCACTAAGTACTGCAACACCTCCAGCTCCGGTTTCACTTACTCACACATCACATCTCATTTCATTTGCCATCTACTTAAATGTACACTCAGCCAACCTGAGGGTGATTTAAATGCAGGGTCTGTGGCTGGAAAGTTGCTGTGAGCTTCTCTCCCCTGGCAAAGTACTTGGCGTTAAGCTACTGCTGGGTGGATGTGTGTAAGACACGTGCCAGCCCAGGCCTGTGTTTCTCATGGAGATGAAGGATGCCAATGCTGCCCTGTGAGCGTGGAGGAGCGGCCAGCAGTGGGCAATGCCCTGTTGAAGGTGGAGCCCAGTTACCACCGTGTGAAACCCGCAGAGCGAGGCATGCAGACGAGCCCCCTGCTCAGCACAGCAGCATGGCAGGGCTGTGCTTGGCACCCTCAGCTTGCCCACACACCCCTCTGCTCCCTTGCCAAAATATCTGCCTCTTGGGCCTTACTGCTGGCAAAATACTGGCCCTGTGAGACAGGTGATGCTCTCCTTCTCCAACAGCCCGGATGAAGCCGCAGGGTTATAAAGTGGTCTGTCGGTGCAAAGGAGTAAAGTAAGGAACATGTAAGACCAAACACCTGCCCAGCTGTAGTGCTTGCATGGGGTGCTGCCGAACCACCAGCACAGCCCTACTGAGACCCCACACGCTCACTACTGCTGTGGCTGACCATCCCAAGTTTGCTACTCTGGGAATTTCAAGCAGGCTCCCTTTCCCAGCATGGCTTTTTCACTAGCTTTACTGGATTTTCAGGAACTGGTGTTGCTCTGTCATTCTTGCCTTTCTATTTTAAACTGTGTGTAAAAAAACGTGGAAGGGGAAAAACCACGGCGCGTCTCTGGCGGCATGAGAAGCGCTACAAAGCTGGCTGGGGGAAATGCGCTGTCACTGTGTTTCGTTTCAGTTCCCTCTGCCTCTGCAGCAGGCAGGGCTTGCTGGCAGGGGGGATATGGTGGCAGCACCAAGGCTTGCATTGGTATGCTTGGAGCCATCCCTTCCCTCTCCCCCTGCTCCCTCTGCTCTCCATGTTTAAGTAAATGTTAAGGGCGCTGATGTGCTGCACTCTGATCCCTGCCATAAGCGCATCCTCCCTGTGCTTCACCTTTGATGTAGGAGCCCAAATACAAGGTGAGGGGGAGCAGGCAGCCGTGGGGGTGTGGGCAGCTCGCCTGTTCTACTGAAGGGCTACAGGGGTCGTGGGGCTGCACGGAGATGACGCCTGAGGGGGCTGCAGGCTCTGCAGGGAATGCAAGTGCCTCAAAAAATGGGCTTCCCCCTGCCTGGGTTTGAGGGGCTCACTGGACCCACCAGCTGAGCAGCATTTACACCTCCGTGGGTTTGACAGCTCCCCTTGGCATCTCTCCCCACAGGATAATAGGAAGGTGCCACTTCCAAAATCATTCTCTAAAGAGCCAGCTAGCACATGAGTGGGTCCAGGGGGACGAAGGGTGCTCAGGGCCCTCCATCCTCATGGGGCTGATGTAAAGCAGCACTTGCTACCGTGTCCTGGTCTGCAGCTGCATCCCGGGGAAATCCCCACTGCCAAGGAGTGGCATGCACGCAGCCCGCCTGAAGGTTGGGAAAACTGTCAATGCACTGAATCACCCAGTAAAACCTTCCCTAGGAGCTGTAGCGCTTGGCACAGTCTTTTTCCCAGGGCTTTCCCACCACTGCCCACGGCAAATCCAGATCCTTTTCCAGGGCAATTTAAACCCAGGAATCCCCTAGGCGTTGCCAAGGATTAATAATAGATTGCCAGTTAATTGAAGCTGACAACATCTTTATTTCATGCAAGGGGTGTTATAGAGATGTATTACACCTTTTATGGATCAATAACCGAGTGCTGCCGTCAAAGACATGCAAACATGCCTGCTCGCTCCGACAGATAAGAGCTGAACACTCTCCTCCTTATTCTTTTATTCAGTTATTAAGCAGTAACAAACCCGGCACTTCACAGCCAGATGCTTAAAACCCAACCAGCAGTCGGTACGCATGTTTACCTTGCAAATGCAGTTTTTCAGGAGCCAGTGCTGCTGCTGCCTGTGCTGTCTTGTGCAAATCCCTTTGCTCCTGGGGCCTTGGTCCTGCTCCGCAATCACTGGAGGAGAAGGTCTCCTGGCCTCCCAAAGCCCATCCTCTGATGGGAACCCATGCACAGCACAGAGTATCTTTTTATTACGGGTTTATTCTTTCCAGGAGAAGCTGGGGTACGTTCCTACATAGCAGAGCTCACAAGCAACCCGCTGCTGAGCTACAGAGGTGTTTGGAATGCATACTCTGAGCAGTCGGGGTTGTGCATGCCCTGATGTTTCACCTCCCTTGCAGGATGTACCCACACAGGCTGCAACCTGTTACAGGATTATAAAACCACTGATACGCAAAATCATCCTCTGCTGCTTGCTCGGTGTTGGGGAGCAGTACAGGATCTTCACTGGGCTTGACAATTAGCCTAGTTTGGGTTTTTTCCCACCCTTGCACTGAGTCCTTGGGAGAACTCTTGTCTCTGGATACTGGGAACTAACACGCATCCCCAGGGCAGCAGGGAGATGATTCAAGCCCTGGCCAAGGGCACTGGAGCATCTGCAGGGCTGCAGATCTATGTCAAAGGGGAGAACGGGCAAACGAGACGTGTTTTCCATATTTTTCTTTAATATGACAATCAAAAAAACTGAGCCGGGACATCTCATGGTACCTAAGAGGAATCCTTCAACACCAGAGTGGGGAGGTGGGGGGACCCCAAGGCTGCAGCTGTGCCATGCGGAGGCTGTAAAACAGAAGTGAGAGTTACAGCTGAGCCCGCGCCACAAGCTCCCCCGCCTCTCACCAAGTCCCCTCGCCTTGCCGGGGGTATTTTTAATCAGGACTAGATGCTCTTTGAAGGTAGAAGGGTTTTGTGCCTTAATGTATTCTCTCCTCATTATTTTCTGTAGCAGGCAGCTCAAACGTGCAATTGTACTCGTCAGCTTTTTAGTTTTTACAATTATATATATATTCTAATTAAGCCCCACTGTTTGACAAAGCTTGAATTACAGTATCATAATTCACACCCAGTATATTGCTAGGCTGTCTGTGGCACTCGGAGTGAGGTGTATTCCATTTTTAGCGCCAGCCCACAGATCTCTTTGTGCAATATATATGTGTTTAGCTTCCCTGGGAATTGAGAGCCCGCGACGGTCTGAGATTGACAGCCCGGGAGATTACGGGAGAATGCAAAGCAGGTACAAGGGCAGCGGAAAGTAATTCAAACTGCCTGACTTTTATGCATCTACCTTAGGAGCAGCGCGGCAGGCAGTGGGCAGGAGAGCACAAGGGAAGCACGTGCCGAGGTAGCCAAAAGCACCAGGGGCTCCCCAGCGACCAGCCTCGTCTTCTTGGCTCTGAGGTTGTTGGCACATGCAGGTGGTTCCCTGTGCAGGGAACCTGTGCAGGACAGGGTGCTGGGGATGGAGGGTTTTTGGGTGCAGGGCCGTGTCACGCTGCTGGTGCTGGACTGCATCCTCACAGAGGTGTTTCCTGCTGTCTCAGCAAAGATACAGCCCCAAAGGTCTGTGGGGAGCAAAAGGCTGCTCCTTCACAGGTGCAAATCTGCTCTGCAGCAGCTGGGGTGCTTCTGGCATCACCGGGGGTCCCCAGGAACCTCTCCTGGAGCTGGTGATGGCACAGTGGCACTGGCCAGAGCGGTGACCTGGGCCAGCACAGACCAGAGCTTCAGACTCACAGATGCTCTCCACCACCACTGCCTGGGCGCTGGCCTCAGCTGCCTACCAAACATAGGAAAGTTACTTGCAAGTGCCAAGTTGCTTGCAAATCTCGAGTTCTTGCTGACTACTGAGACCAAAGCGCAGTTCTATGTATGTAGGGAGAGCAGAGCTCCTCGGAGCTGGGGCGTTACAGGCAGTCTGGGAGCAGCGCTGGTGGGCCAGGCAGGCAAGAACAGCTTCACTGCAGCTGCACTTCTCCAGAGATGCGTTCATGCCATCTCCTGATGTCAGTTCTGCCTAAAAAGCAGATTCTGAACTTCCTCCAGCTCTTCAGCCGCTGCCAGGGAAGACAGACTGCCCAGGGACATAGCCCTGCACAAACATCCCGCCGGCAGCCCGCCGGGGCGAGGGGAGGCAGGGCTCTGCCAAGAAGTGCAGCGGGGGAGAAACTCAGCCCCCTGCACCCGCCACGGCAGCAGGCCCGATGGCTGACGCTGGGGGGACATCGCCCCAGTCTGGGGCATGGCCAGCTGAGAGTGGTGGGACACAGCCCCCCGGCTGGGATGGCCTCTGCTCCTTGTGAGGGACGAGGTAACAGTGCCAGCCTTGTTCTCCATTCCCAGTGAAACATTTTGATTTCCAGAAGTACTAATCAAAATCATTCTTGATTATGGCAAAAACAACCTCTGCTGAATTTTTTTTTTATGCAATTAACAAGGGTATATGGTAATTCCAAGCAATCTTGCTCTTGAGATTAAAGGAAAGCCTGCCAGGAAGCACATGAATAAAGCTTTAAGATGAGAATTTGCATAATGAAGACTTTCTCTTTGTGGAGGGACTAATGGTGGTTATGTTTGAAACCTATTAACGGAAATGCCTAAAAGCCTCCGCTAAAGTCAGCGCCTTGTTGTAGAGGCACCGTGACCCATGCAGGCTCCATCGCCCCCGCTGGCCTCTGTGCTGCCGTGTCCCTGCTGGGAACCTCAGCTCCACAGCACCCCCGGTTCTGCCCTCGTGCCAGGAGCTGGGCACGCCAGCTAGGGCAGGAGTGGCAGCGGCCCCGCACGGGTGCTGCTGGCCGCAGCTCAGGGCAACACACCTGCGTTTTTAAACCGCAGGATAATTCTGCATTTCTATGTGCCGGGGCAGCCGGACAAGGAGCAGATTGCTGCAATTTGATTTCAAGGCTTACTAGGAATAATTTAAATTATTCAGCAGCAGCACCCGATATTCTCAGCACCCAGCAAGAGCAATGGTGGTGGCGAGGAAAACACAACCAGCAAAACCAGTGTGCATCTGGTGGGCTCCAGGCTCCTTCTCAGCAGACACCATCAGCACCACGATTAGTACCACCGTCCCAGCAGGCAGGAGAAGGCAAACTCTCGCTGGGAGCCACCCCCGCCAGGCGCTGAAAGCTCAAGGGACACAGGTGCCCATCTGCCCTGCGCCATGCCGAGGGCTGCCCAAAGGTCCCAACGCATCTTGTCCCCAGCTTGTGTGGGAAAACAGACCTCCAGGTTGCTCTCAAAGCACCCAAAGAGACAGCGCTGCCCCACACACCCCGCAGTGTCCCACTGCCCCACGGAGCAGCTGGCAGCTCAGCCTCCGCCACCATGGCCGCACCGGGAGCTGCCAGCAGGTCGCTCTGCAGACGCCAGACAAAAAAACCCATCGGGGAGGAGTTTCTCATCTGCTGCTATCTCCTGCAGCCTTTCTCACTCTCCACAGCAAGATTTAAAACCCCGGAGGGAAGTGCCCTCATCTTCTCTTTCCCAATAGCTGTGACTGGTAACCAGCTTGCAGAAAGCCCGCAGTATTTACCAGGTGCACCTGCATGGAGGCTGCAAGGAAACCTCGAAAGCTCAGGGCTAAGGACAGGTGCTTCGCCCTGAACTCTGGCATGTGAGAAAAGCCCCTGCTCCAGACCTGTCTGCAGGAGGATGAGCTTTGCCACCAGGCTGCTCCTCCCACAGCACTGTCCTTCTTGGAGCAATGGCAGCTTCCCACCACCAAACCTGCCAGCCTCCACCACCACCCAGCCTTCACCATCAAATCCTCCAGCCTCCACTGCCAAACTCACTAGCCTTCACCATCAAACCCACACAGCCTTCACTGGCAAACCCAGCAGCCTCCACAACCACCCAGCCAGCTCCCAAATGGGTAGAAAGCACCTTCAAATCCAGAGGTGTTTCTTCATGCTAAACTCGCGGCCTAACCTCCTTCTTCTCAGTGTTTCTCTTTGACCTGCTCTCAGTCCCACCGACTCAAACCAGTGGCGATTAGTGTGTTTCCACGGTTTATCAATAAAATGAGATAAGAAAGGCTGTTAGCAGACTAGCTCACTTGCTGCCAGTTGATTTTGACTTTCAAACCAGCGCAGGGCCCCCAGCTCAGAGGCCGCAGGAGTGTGGCAAAGGGGTCTTTCTCCATATGCTTGAGGCCCGAGATGCGAAGGAGTAAATTTGCTGTTGGAGGGAAACAAAGCATTTCCAGGCGTTTGACTGCCCTGCCGGTGTCGGTGTCAGCGTGTCGCGTGTTAAAGCCGCGAGCGGGAGGGGGCTGCAAGCGCCAGCTGGCCCCGAGACACCACGGCTCTGCTAGAGACGGCCTAATCCCGGGGGTGACGCACTGAGCGCCCATGGGCAGCCACACAACATCTGTGTCGGGGCGGGGGAGGTTTGCCCAGCCCAGGGCTGTGCTCAGCGTTGGGGGTGGGGGAGCAAGGGGCCCGCACCATGTGTCACACAACGTGACAGAAGTCGGTGTAACAGCAGCAAGGCCGTGGAGGAGCCCCGGTGCCTGGGGGACCATCCTGCCCCTGCCCCCTGGCAGGGTGCCGGCCGCAGCCCCGGTGCTTGTGGCACAGCAAAGAGCCCCTGCGCATCCTTTAACACGATTCCCACCCCACTCTTCAGGGACAACCCCAAGGAACGTGGCTGCACAGCGCCATGAACTACCTCCCCACCAGCGGCAAGCTCGGGGCAGAGACGGCCGAGGGCTTGATCTGCTGAATTAAAGTGCCTGGCCCCCGGGGAGGCTGCGCAGCCTCAGCCTGGGCTGGAGCCCTCAGCTCCACGGGACACCAGCAGCCCCCCAACTGTCTCGGGCACCCCAGGCTCCCCAAAAGCACTATCCAGAGCAGTACCCTCCACCTCAGACAGACAAACACCTCTGGGTGCTGGCAGCAACCCTCAACAGCTTGGAGTGAAAAGCAAATCTCTGTCAAGGGCAACACTACAGGAGCTAGGAAAGGCTTCTCATCGGAGTTTCCCACGGAACGCCTTGGACCAGTGGCCACTACCCAGGTCTGCCCCACCTCTGGCTCCACAGCATCATCCTCTCTCTGACCCCACGCAAAACAAACATTTCCCCAGGTCTTCTGCCACCCCAGTGGGGTTGGAAAGTGGGTCGCCCTGTTCAGGTAATACAAGATGCCAGCGGAAACAGTTTTCTTTAGTATCAACACTCAAAGCTTTCAAGGTTTCCAAGGCTCTCTGACATCTCTGCACATAGAGTGGGTGACGTTTTCTAAGCAACTTTAATTAGATAATCGTTCTTTGAGGTTTGTGTCAAAGGGGTCTCTGCCACAGCGTTGCCAAAACCTGCTTTCAATTAGTCCCAGATGAATTGTGTCAGGAGCAAAAGGCTGGAAGGTTTTGAGCAGAGGTATTTAAGGTTCCTCTCTTTCTAGGGTGTGCCTGATCCTAGTTCCTGTGATGAGGATGATGATCAGTTTTCTGTGTTGGGTAAAGGAACATTGTGGCAAGGAATAACAAGGGCAGGGGGAGCTCAGCCTGTGCAGGAGCTCTGCCACTGAGCCTAGAAAGCAAATCTCTGACCCTCCTTGGGACTGTGGGAAAGTGCCCCAGGTAACCCTCAATAATTCTAAGGTGTATCTGATGAAAAAGGGAGTTGTTTCTTCTTTTCACTCTTTTGCTGTTTGGTTAGGTTTGGGGTGTTTTTTTTAAGGAAAACCAATTTATTATACCTAAGGGGTAAAGGATGTGGATGGCATTATTTTTCTATTCTAAGACTCCAACTGCTTTGCAAGTGGCAGAGGGAAAATTAGCACTGACCCCACTGCATAGGTTAGGGAATGGTTAAAGGTGACTTTCTCAGGTCACAGAAGAACCAACAATAACATCTAGGGCTGGAGTTTGTTCCCCCTCCAGGTGGTGTGTGAAGGGGTCTGCTGGACAACTGGATTACTGCTGTGCAGCAAGGGAAAGGGAGATGTGGGGGTGCTGTGACCCTGCTCCTGAGCAGGCATCAGCCCTGCCAGGGAAAGACAGGCTGGGAGCAGGAGGCAGGATCTGAGCTGAAACCACTTTGTGTTTGCCTTGGCACCACCTGTGTCTGGGTGCACCACCCCTGGCCTTTGCCCAGCCCACCTCACCAGGTGTGGTAGGGTAAACACAGACCCTCAGCTCACTTGGTTTGTGATCCCTACTCAATGCCACAAGCCTCTGCAAGTTCCTTTTCCTCCTACGACTGTGGGTGCTGGGCTGAAATTTGAGGTGCTTTCACATTTTCATGCATGCTGTCCACCCAGAAACATTACAAGGTATGTTCACGTTAGCCACTTGATTTCTGCTTATACATTTGGTAATGGCTATGAATTTGCCTAGGGCCAAAGATGCCTGCTTATCAACCAGACAACAAACTGTGTCACGAAAGCATTTTGCTCATAACCCAGCGAGGAACAACTGATGACAAAGCCAGCGATGCAGGAGCCTAAAGAAAACTGAAGCAGGAGATTAAATGCTTATCACCTGAATCCCGATGGAAAGAGACTGCTCTCATCAGACAAAGATCAAGAGAAGATGCTGTAGTTAAAAGTAGGTAAATAGGGAATTACACGGTAAAAATGCTGGTTCATCACTTGGGATGTGCTGCTCCTGTTGTACTGTGCTATTTAAAATCAGAAGTGGAGCAGGAGTGGAAATGAAGACTTGGGCGATGCTGACAGATAGAGCGAGGCCCTGTGAGAGCGTGGGGGGTGAGAGCCCTCTCCTCTGGTTGGAGGCATCTGTCTGCCCCTGTCACACAGCCTGCAGTGCAGGGCTCCTGGCTGCTGCTGCGGCACAGTGCCTGCGACTGCCTGCCTGCCTCTCTGTGGCACCTCACCATGTAAATATCCAGCATTGGGACCAGGGTGGGGTGTTGTTTAGGATCCAGGCTCTGCTGCCTGCTGTCTGCACACTCCTCCAGTTGCTGTGCTGGGACACAGCATCTGCCCGGCCACGCTCCTGCTGCTTTGGGCAAGGTGGCTCCGGTGCTCCCCGGAGCATCGCAGACCCCAAGTGTTGCCAAGGGACTGCTCCATCCTGCCGCGGGAGAGATGCCCTTCCAGTGTGGAGAGACAACAGGGTGGGGGGCTACACACACATGCACACACTCCCACAAAGCAGGAAGCAGCAGCAGGGCTCTGCTGGAGGTAATTCTGAGCAGGTGGTGCAGGAACTAGCAGTGATTTTTAACCACCGGCCACGGCCAGCTGGGCCAGGCCACCCACACTCCACCTGGCAGCTGCAAGACCACCCCTCCTGGCTCACCCACAGCAAGGGGAGGCGTGCCACATCCCTCAGCCTCCTGCAGCGGCTCATTTTCAATAAGGTGGGTTTGGTTTCTTTGAGGTGTTTGGAGAAGTCCCCTAGGAAGCAGAGTTTGGGGTGCGTACCTAGTCTCTGCTGCTTCCCATGCCCAGCACAGGCTGCATCTGCAACCAGGGAGGTGAAGCCAGCTTTACCCAGAGCTGGCCTCCTGCATCTGGCTAGTAAGCACACTGGGCTCCCATTGACCCCAGATGCTCTACTGAGGTATAAAAGCAGAGTGCTCTGTTATGCAGGTGGGGAAGGTCTGTGGAAGTACTTCTGCTGTAGAAAAAAGTGTTTCTGTTAATGATAACTTATCAGGGCAAAATATGAAAGTTTTTGTTAGAGAATCTCACAGGTTTTTAAAAAATTTATTTCATGACTATAATTTAAAATGTCATTTTTTTAAGTCATGAAAGATAGCTGTATAATCCAGAGATAAAACACTTGTCTAGGTGAAGGAGGTGTACATCTACCTGGTTTTGCTTCACATCACCAGGGGAACAGTTGCCTTATAACCAAAGCACCATTTGCTATTGATGTGGCATGAAATAATTTAAACACAAAACCAGGAGCTCACTGAGTTCAAAGACAAACCCACCAACGGGTCTCTCGCTCTCTCTGACCCTACTTGTGGAGGAAATAGCACCAACATCTACAAAGCCAACTGTTTGTAAACTGTTACTTTAATTCAAGTGTTATGGCTCTGAGGTTTCCTCTGCAAAAGTATCTAAGTCATTCACTCAGTTAAGACTGTCACTACCAAAGACAGAGGAGGAATATATCTTTTTTCCAAACATATGCTTAACCTCACTTAAAGATGGTCTATTTTCTGCATGAGGCCAAAGACATGTATTGGGATCTGTGTGCATTTTAAACACACATGCGCTCAAAACTTAGTGGTGTCCTATGGATTTTTGGAAATAACAAATTCCAGTTTCCTGGCAAATAATTACACACAAACTGCATGGCATCCACTCAGTGTCTCTTGACAGTGTGTAAGACACTCTGTCACCAGCAGCAGTAGCTGATGCTGAGCACCTGCCCCAGCTGAAGCACCTGGGTTAGAAACCTGTCTGTTTCTGGGTCAGAAAGAAGGGGTTTGTTTGGGGGTGAGGGGCTGGGTGCTCAGGGCAGGCTTGCACTAGCTGGAAGCATTGCCCTGGATGGTTCATGTTTGGGAGGCTGCAACCTCTTCAGCCCAGCATTGTGTTGGCATCGGGCTGTGTGCACATTTCTCTGGTCAAAAAGGACTTCCAAGGTGGGAAAATGCACCGAGCAAGGGAGAAGCTTCATCAATTCCTGGTCTTTCTACTTCTTCACAGCACAAGAGCGTACCCTAAGGTATGCCCAGGCTCTGTAGTGGAAATGATGCAAATCACTGAGAGGAATGCTATGTGCCTGATGGCAGGATGGGGCCTGGGGAGGCTTTTGGTCTAAATGAGGTAGACTGGGTCTGACATTAGATTCGCTCAGGTCATATTGTCTAGAAAGAGGACCCAAGTCTTGCAGTAGCAGGGAGACCTGAGTGGAGGTGGTTGGTCATCACAGAGGCCTGCTTCACCAAGCTGCTTGCCTTCCTCCCATATACATCATACAGAGAGCTGATCTGGAGATAAAGACTTTTCCCCAAGCTTCTACCCCTAAAAGCACACATTTGACAGCAGACAACGCTTTATGGTCACAGATTGTGCTGTTCCAAATCTTATTACATATCTAATGTCTGTTCTGCAGCACATGCACCTCCTTTGTCACCCACAGCTGGGGCTTGAAACCTCTTCTGCTTATTTAGCTTCTGCCTCCTACCCTCCTGCAACCTGCACTGCAGCTACCCCCAAACACCCAACCAGGAGTGCGTCCCTCTGAAGTGGGATTTCAGTCGGATTCTTCCAACTTTGACAAGTTCTTTCCATCCAGATTTCTTTGTGTGGGGGCAAAGAGAGTATTTCAAAGGGCAAGGAAAATGCTGAGCAATTCTCTTTTCCCCAGCACCTCATTCGCTGGTGACAACCCCGCGCCAGCCTGCGGAGCCTTCCAACAGCAGAACGATGCCGTTTGCAGTGTGCCATCTCCCTGTCTGAGCCACCGCCTCCAAAATCTTGCCAACGCCTCTGGTTTTGTCTTCTTTGGCTTTTCTACACGTATATGCTGTGCCAGCAGTGAATCCCTACAGCAGACCTGGCCCGCTCCTTCCCTGCAGCTGCTGCTCATGTGGCTGGGTATCTCGGTGATGAGATGCTCACACTCAGCATCAGCTTTCTGCTTGTGGCCCTGGTATTCCTACCGCAATAATCTTCTGCGTTTCCTAGACAAGGTTGGAAAGCAATGAAAAAGGATTTCGGAGTGACTACAAGGCAGTTTTGTAAATATGTATTAGCATTAACTTTATCCACGTTGCACCAGTAGGCTGAGCTTTCAGAAGATCAAACCTGACCCTGTGCGGCTCCATTGAAATCCCTGCTAGGGTACAGAAGGTGTTCTCCTCTCGCTTTGTGACGGCTAACGGGCTTGTATCGGGGCTCTCTGATTTTTCATCTCAAAAGTGTCATTCACTCAGCAAACACGTTCTTGTGCTCGCTTCCCAAATCACAGCTAGTGAATCCAGCATCTGGATCTCCTACTTTGAAGTTTCCTTTTCAAAAAAAGTCCTTTCATGTTCCGCATTTTGATATGCTGTGTTCATCTTCTCCCGTTTTCCTCTATTCAGGTTCATCCACCAATTGTGAATTATATCAGTCAGATTACAAAGGAAGTACTGCACAGGTTTTCTCTTTGCCATCAGTGTTATGTAGTTTGTTAAACATATGTTTTGTTATTAGATAGATGGCTTCAGAAGCACTGTCTAATAAACTCCCCGTTTTTCCTTTAGTTAGTTGTAAAGTGAATGCCTTAAACCTCCAGGAGATATTTTTCCAAGAATAAACAAATTTGTTTTTAAACCGAGCAGTCCTAAAAGTTTATTCTAGTCAACACTGGAGAACAATAGGCTCTTCTGTTTTATGTGCCTTAAGGGCTGAAACAGTTGCAACAGATGCAAGGAAAAAAATTACAGTTTTGTAGAGAGGAAAAAACCCCAAGGGTTAAATGACCATTTCCAAGCATAGCTATCACTAGACTGTAGAAGAAAAAGTTCCAAAATACAAGCAGAAGTATGGAAATTAATTCTTTCCAAAGCTATGTACATAAATATCTGGGTATGGCACATTTAATTAATGCATATTTGTTCAAAGATCTGAGATAATTTGTAAGAAAACCAATTCAGCTTTTCCTGCTTTGTCATATGTGCTAAAGACACTATCAAAGTAAAAATTATTCCTTAAATGTATTACTTTGACTTGCCGCTGATACCTAGTAATTATAAGTTTAATAACATAATAATGTATTATAACTAAGATTTTTTGCGCAGGTAAATGCTTTACCCAACGCTGCTATCTCCTTCAGTTTTGACAGCAGTGCCAAACCAAGGCTTTTGCTTCTACTCTATAAATAATTCCTCCCTGCAACTCTCCCAGCACCACTGTGGTGAGCGACCCTGGCAAGTGATGGGTGTAGAGCCAGTGGGTCACCTGGCACTGGCACCCCCTTTTCTGCCAGCTGCATCCACTGCTGCCCGCTGCAAAGCAGAGCCCAAACACCTGGAAAAACATCTGGAAAAGAGCTGGCTCTTTTCTGCCTTCTCTGCGCTCTCAGTTGGGCACTGTTGTGTGGAGACGGTGCAGAAGAGCCGCCTGCAGTGACTGCAGCCATCTGTGCAACAGTTATAAATAGCTAATTATACTGTCTAATATTACTTTCACATTTAAGTAATTATTGTAATTGCTGGTGGGATATTGTAGTCACACTCAAGAGGAGAGGTGATCTGTGAGATGCTGTCTACTAAGACACGGGATGACAACATGGAGAGTTGCCCATCACTGCTGATATTGCAACTTTGGAGGACGTGCTCAACTAGTCTTATGGCTGGTTTGGAATCATTAAGTTTTTCTTCAAGCTTTTCTTACACAACCTAAAGCATAAAATCTGGATGTGTCCCTTCTGCCCAGCCTGTAAAAGGTAACTTTGCACTCCCTGCAAGAACGATGACCTCAGATGTCAAGTTTGCTGTGTTTCCATGAAAACACATCAGTGCATTCCTGTACTGGCTTACCACAGGAGTGAGGACAGGAAAAAAAATGACTGTGGAAAGACTGTTTTCCCTATCCTTTTGCACAAACATGAGGCTAACCCTGGATGACTCAACCATAACTAGTTTCTGGAAACGCCACAGATCCGTGCATTTAAAACATCATGCGACACACTGGCACAGGGACCGCTCACCTCTGGATGCAGCAAAAAGGCTTTGCAGGGCTTTTGGTTTCCTCCATTGCCTCAAAATAATGCTTCTGCCCCTCACTGCACTGTGAATACGCTAAATAGCTTGTTGCCCTGCGAGCAATTCCCACGTCCAGCGTTGCACCCGCAGCCAGATGGGTGGTGAGGGCGGAGGGAGCACGGCGGCACGGCTGTGTCCAACAGCCCCCTGGGCACTGAAGTGCACAGTCCAGTATGGAGAGAAACGCAGTGGAATTGGACCAAAGAAAAACCCAAAACCTAACATATTTTTTCAGTTAAAAAGTGGAGGTTTGTTCCTGCTTTACTGGACAGCCACAGCCAAGATGCACATTATTCTTGTGTCAATGGTGGATCCGGACCTCAGCTGCAGGAATCACATTAAGCACTGATTTTTGTTGCCTAGTTTGATATTGTTGGTTCTCGGTAATTTGTAAACCTCCAAGCTTGCAAGAGACTATGCTGTCTGTGACCCACTGCTGGCAGCGGTGAAAAGACCGTTTCAGAACAAGAAGCTAAAAAAAAAAGCCAGTGGATAGAGGCAATGAAGAAACTTGATTTCTAAAGCTGCTGTACTGAAAGCTGGGGTAAAAAGCCTGCCTCAGAAATCCACTTCCTAACCACCACCTGATATCTTCCCATGGGCATGGGCTGGCGGTGGGGAGGTACCCTGGCACCCAAAAGTTCAGTGCTCGGGTGGGGAAGGGCTCTCCGAGACTCTGTCAGGGCGCTGCAAATCTGCTCCAAGACGTTTGGGAGAGAGACAGAGGGAGGAGCAGGCACCCACCCGTGGGTCAGGAAAGCCACTACTGAAATCCAAAACGCTGGGGGAAGAACCGGAGGCCACGTGGAAAGGCTGAAGCCACACACCAGTACCTCGTCCCTATGTGTCCAGTGTCGCAGGGCTCCGCGCAGGAGAGGCTGAGTGCAGACCCCACTTCCCTTTAAACAGTTATTTCCACGGAGAGGCAATTTAAAGCAGCTCAGACAGGAGCTGAACTTAATGTTGTTCAATTACCTGTGAAGCTTCACGCTGGCAGGAATGATTTATGAACATTTCAGTGAAATTCATTTTGATACAAACACAGCCAAGGATATTTAAGAGCTGGACCCTGCAGCCCAGCACTCCAAAATGAAACAGAACAGCATTTTTCTTTGGCCATGTTGCAAACAACACAGAATGCAAATAGCTTCACTGCTGACTAATCAGATTATTTTTATTTTACTTTAATCTAAAATCATGACTTTATGTACAGTCTCTTAGCTCAGCCTGTCAAACTACTATCCACCAATTAAAAATATTGCAGCTAAACTGATGAGCATAAGGAACTCTGTACCATGCCATCACCCTTCCAGGTGCAGAAGCAGGGAAATACCTAATGCAAAGGGAGACTAATTCCAGGCTGATTTATGATAAACTTATCTCTTCCAACAGCAAAAGCTGCTCGGCCCAGTTCACTCTTCGTTTTGACGCTAATATCCTCTAACCAACCTGTATTTGATGGGTGCCTCCTAGCTAATAGCAGATTTTTTTAGAAAAACTTTCACAAGGTCTTTTACATAATTGCTGTTTAGTTTGTCCGTGCAACCCTTAAGAGGACTTTTTTTTCTATTCAAATTGGCAAGCAATTTTTTAAGAGTACTTTTTTTTTTTTTTTTTTTTTTAAAATTGATTTTAATTCCTTCCCTCACCCCCCAAAAAAAGCATGGGTTTTTTACCTATCTACCTAGTTACTGTTCAGCTGGGACTGATTTCTGGGTTAGACTATTCCGATCTGCAGAAATAGCAGCAGGACTAAAAAAGAGAATACAACCAGCAGCCCAAGAAATTTGGGTCACACAGAGAATCCACTAATCCAACATCTCGCTAAGCAGAGAGACAAAATCAAACTCCTTTCACGGCGACTCCGTGACTCCCTCTGTTTCGGATTATCCGAGACACAGGGTGCTACAGAGCTTTATACCTGCAGCATCGCACATTTTGTTTAAACATCGTTGTGACACCTTCTCACAAAGAGGCACACGCCGCATTCTGAGATGCTTTAATCACCGGTATTGTCACTACAGACGGGTTCAGAGCCGTCATTTCTGTCAGGTACCTGTGCAGCAGCATCCCCAGCCGCCGGGCGGGGGGAGAAGGGGCAGGGGCCGTCGGGGGAGTTCACGTGCAACAGGTGCCGGACCCTCTCCCCTACCTCTCTTTCAAGTGGGCGGTGGGAATAGTTAATAGTACAGTAAATATCTTCTTTGTTGATATTTGTAGGTTGTTTCACTACAGAAAATGGTGTGGGGATGCAGCCTATATTTAAGAGGATTTCCTAAAACCTTAGTGGGGACTGAAAGCCTGAAGAAGTGTCTGGGTTGTCCTAGTCCCACCCCACTTCACAGCAGTTGGGTGATACTGCTGTCCCCGGCTGCTCCAGCCGAGTGTCAGTGCTTGGTGGGAACATCCCTTGAAACACTGAGCAAACAGACCATGGAGGAGTCACAGTCCTACGGAGAAGTTCCGCGGCGTGAAGGATGTGGTGGGATTGCAAGGGGAAGGATGCTCTGCTGCCGATTTTCATCGATGGCCACGCAGAAGATTGTAGGCTCCGCGGCTCCCAGTGTCTCCCCTTCCACAAAGCTTCTGGGGGGTGGGGGGGGTATGTGTCTGTTAGACCCTCCCCAGAGGGGTGTCAGTACGTTGCCGTGGCTCGACGTGCTCGTGTCGCGCCGCCGGAGTCGCAGACGGTTCCGTACTGGGCAAGTCAGTCGCTGCTGCAGCGACCAACGGCAGCATCAGGGGTCCCAGATTGCAGAGAAGCTAAACTGGAGAAGCTGCAGTTCAGCTGCTGTGCAAGGCCATCCGTGTCTCTCTTGCTATTTATACAAAGAGATACTCAGGTTTATAGTCCCGCTCAAATCAAACTAAAGGAAAACTAGCAAGACAACATTTGTACCGTCCCACTCTGGCTCCCCAGTAACCTCTCCATCAGCTATTTGCATTTCAATGGCTTTGCAAGCCTCTGGTAATTGTTGGGGGAGGAGGCGGGTAAAAAGGCTATTATATTAGAGTTAGATCAGCTTTAGCAAGCCTGAAGGCATGAGAGAGCATCGCAGCAGCTGATGCAACCCGTGACAGTATATTGTTTGCCGTTCTGTGTGAGCCCGGGGTGTGCACCAATGCTTGTGAGTTGATTCATAATTACAAAGAAATGTATGAATGTAGCGTTTAATTGGCAGGAAGGCAGCAGCAGCGCTGCGCTCCGAAGCTGGAGGGAGACGGGGCGGTCCGAACCCGGCATTCATGTTGGCAGCATTCCTCGGGCTTAAGCCCGGGGCCAGCCGGAGCTGGGGCTGGGTGTGACAGGCCCAAGTTGTGTCTTTAAGGGAGGCCGAGCCCGAGGCAGCTGCCGAGCCTGGGGACTGGCCAGCAAGTGACTCAGCATCGCCTGACCCGTGCCCAGGAGTCCAGGCTATTCTTGGGTCGGGGTGTGTTTAAGGCAGGCAGCCCAGGCGTAAACGCTTCCAGTTGCTCCGCAGAGGATGTGCCCGTGCTGGGGCTGGAGCCTCGCACACGCTCCGTGTCCAGGACTTCAGTGCCTCTTCCCCTTGGATCACTTTCCTCCAAGCTCGAGGGGGCTACGACCTTTTCATTTGCTTTTCTTGAGCTAGGTTAAAGCTGTAATCTTTAAATAGCTGGATAAACAGCCATTGGAGAAACTTTCAGTGGGAAAATATACTTGCTTCCCATTATGTTTTGACAGGTATCATGCTTAACTCTTCTTGCTGCCTTTGAAAATCTGCTCCCTGGGCTTAGCATGCTTTTGTCTCTGAGCAAAAATATGTTTAAAGGGAAGGGGCAACACTGATCAGGAGACGTAATGCTGGGTCAGACAAAAATCTGATTTAGGGTCTTTTTCCTTCTAAACCTATTCAAATAATTTAGCAGGCTGAGAACATGTAATCCATTAGATCTCAGAGACCCTCGCAGGCACTAATCAATTACCCCTGATAAGTGATGGACACATAAAAAGCATCAATTTAGCTGCTACTGAAGTGCTGCTGTTTTAAAAGCAGAATGAGCTGTCATGTAGCAATGCATAGCCTTGCCACAGCCATCCGTGATGGAAAATGAAAGTATCATACACAATTTCAGAGGCTGAATTACATTTCCACCTGTGTCCATCTCCTTCCTGAGGTATTGTTGTTTTATGGCCCTGTTTCCAAATACAAGTCTTTTTGAGGTAAAAATTTTTTGCTAATTTGGAGAGGTTTTAAATTCCCTTATTAATCTAGAATGAATCTGGTTAAATTTTCTAAATGCCTTGTTTTCAGAATTCTTGATGAAAGTTCTGATCCAGTGGTTCCTTTAAAAAAAACACCAAACCCAAGCAAGTAGTACTATGGGATGGCAACGCTACAAACAGCCTTTAGCCTGCACCACCCCAGCAGCCCTGTGGTTAAAGGACTGGGGGATATTCCCAGTCTCTTCCGTCACAGCTGCATCACCATGGAGCAGGAAGGAGTAGGTTTCCCTGGGCAATGGGCTGGCAGGTCACCCTGCTGCTGGCTCTGCCAGAGCTGGGATCCAGCAGACTTCAGTGCCAGCGGCTGGGCTGAGGGAGTGGCTGGGGGTCTTTGGGGCTCGGCTCCCCCCCAGCCCACAGTGTACTGTGGCTGGCTGCGGTGGCTCGCCCGGTGGAAGTCACGGCTGAGTAGAGCTCCCTATAAACAGAGTCACTTACTCCGCTTCTCACCGCCTGCCAAGCACCGCTGGAACCATCTTCCCAGAGAGCCTCCAGTCTGGGTCCTTGCCGGAGTGATGCATTGGGGGATATTTGTACAAGCTAATTTTAAGTATGTCATTCCTCTGCTTAAATTAGATGTCTAGACTCCTGCTATAATCAAAGGTGAGAGGCAGGTTCCTAATTACAGTGCTGTGAATCACACCCTAAAAGATGCCTTGTCTGTATGGGGAACGTGGGCACCTTATGCAGGTGCTTAAAACGGGTCTGAATATTCCCTGTTGTGTGCTGGGTCTGCCGCTGCTACTGCAAACAAACACAGAACCTCCTTGCCTTGTGTAAATCAAACGCTTTAGCTGCGCTCTTAAAGGAGAAATGTTAGTACTCGGATGGAAATTAACTGGAGAGTGCATTTATTTTTGGCCAGTCCCCTGGGAGCACCTGCCAAGCATTACCTCTCATTTCAAGCCTGGCTGTTCCTGCTGAGAAAGTCTGATGGAGCTTCGAGTCTGGGTCAAGGTGAGTGCCTGGCTCTTCATCAGCTGTCTGTGCCATTTAAAAGGGAAAGCGGAAAGAAAGCAAAGCAGCAGATTGGGTGTGAGGAATGCTGTTCTCGTGCTAGAGAGTGCAGGAAAGAGAAGAAACAGGACTGCTTGGGTATGGTTTATGTACTGATTAAATGCACCTGCTGGTCCCCAAGCATCAGTGTACAGTTTTAGAATAAAAATGTTGAATTGTAAATTAAATAGAGAAAATTAATTCTGGCCTCGTCTACTCTGGGCCGATAGCCAATTGCTTAAAACAAGGCTTATGTGCACCTGTTTGAAACCAGAGTAACTGACACAAGCCACAGTGCCTACGTAAAAGGTTTCCGAGAGTCATTAAAGTAGTTGTGTGGACACGCTCAAGCATCAGCGATGGGGATTTCGGCATGGGGTGGACCAGGTTCTCCCCTTCCATGGGAGCACGGCCAGAGTGTGCACAGGGATGGGCCTTGCAGGGTGCCTGGAGGTCGCTGGTGCTGAGCGGGAGCCGGCGTGGCCAGGCTGCCTCCTCTCCTGCTTCCCAGCATCATGTCCCCAGGGGCACGCTGGTCCAGCGCTGGAGGCTGCACTTCTCTTCTGATGGCAGGACTTGCAGGCAGAGATGTTCAGGACTTTTTTTTTTTCTCAGAATAACTGTGATGTCAAATGGAAGGACAGTGGGGTCAATTCACATCTTCTGCAAATACATTAGAAACTCATGTTTGTTCTCTAGATTCCTGAAAAGCAGAAAAACCTGGTGTTTTCATTTTTTTTAGATTTTCCACCAGGGACAGAAATCGCTGGCTGAGAATCTGAGGCCTGAACCCAAAGAAAACATGTCTCAAGAAGCAGCATAACTACTCTGGCCAAGGTTTTTATTTTTTTCTCAGCCTACTCCAGAAGTCTGCAGAATCCAAAAGGGGCTACAGAGTGTAAGGTGACGTTCAGTGGATCAATGAACAGCTGTAAAAGAGTTTTCCTGCCTTTCCCAGCAGTTAATAACTTCATCGCACAGAACTTGGTTTTTCAGAAAGACCTCATGTGTTTTTTGGCTGACTGAGGACTGGCGAGGAATGTTCATAGTTACAGATGGGGAGAATTATTTTTTTTAAGGGAAAAAACCCCCCAAACCTCAAACAAACAAACTTGCTTTCACCAAAATCTTTGTTCCTGTTGCTGAGAGTGTGCAGTATTATCTGCAGTAATAAAATGGTGCATAAAGCAGCCTTATTCAGACTGAGAAGTGTGTAAATTTGAGTGCAGAACAGATAATGTCAGGCAGTCAAGGTGTCTGCTTGGGTTTTTCCCCTCACACTGGACAGGCGTGATCTATGTGGCTGGGTTAGTATAATGGTGGAGTGGGCACTGGCAAAGAGCAGGTACGACTCAGGGCTGATACTGCTTGGGAGGAAAGCAGTTTTGTTGCCAAATCCTGGATGCTGGCCCTTGAAGGAGAGAGATGACTCTATCTTCTTGTCTTCTGAACCTAAAGGCGACTTTTAGCACAGCTAAATTGTACATGTCCCTTGGGAAGGGTTTTGAGGCCAAACCCACTAAAAACCCCAGACTTTCATCTAAATACAGTCCTAGAAAATTACTGTGATCTCAATCTAATATGCATTCTGTCTTGTACAGCGTTATCCCTCTTTTGTAAATAAGGGTTTGCTTGTTTACCCGTCGTTCTACCTGTAATGGAAAAGTTTCATCAGGTGTAACAGAAGTACAAAAAAGGAAACTAATTCTTATAAAATCCCAAAAGTTTACAATTGTTCTTAAGTCGTTGTGTGTAGATTGTTTGGGATTTTTAACCATGTCATACAATTTTGTAATTGAGCCATGACTTTATATTAAATTTTGTTATAGGTTCAGACCCTATAGAAAAGTGCTCATGTGACTGGTACTTTCTCTGTGACTCTTCTGTGAACGTGAGAGAGAGTTAAAAACCCCAGGTGTTGGAGATGGACAGGTTCCTCTCAGGCTAGCACACAGTTGTTCCCTTGTTGGGACTGTTCAGCTTGCTACAGTAAGTTACTAATTTCTACCCCATTAGCTGGATAGATATGAATTTGATGTTTTAAACTTAGTATTATGGGGGTAATTTTATTTTTATCAGACCCTGAGGACTTATATTAAGTGCTATTATATGTGACTTCAAAATAGGAAAAAATCTACAAAATCCCAGCCTTTTCTCCATGGTTTTTGCAGTGCTCTGGTCCCGACTCTTGGGCTGGTCCCCACCGCACAGAGTATGTGACCTGACCTCTGCTGGTGAACCTCCTGGTAACGCGAGGCAGCCTGGAAGGGTTCATTCACGCCACCTGCTCTGCAGTGAGGTCGTTTGCCTACAAACCCCGTTGTTTCTCCTGTTGGTGCCATAGAGTGGATCTCCAGGTGTAGCAGAACTCCAGGGCTAGCAAAGAATGGAGCTGGTGGGTGTTTTAACTGCTGACTTAATGAACAGAAAAAGATCTGACACTATTTTGACATATGCCTGAAGTGATTCCTTTTTATGCTCATACAGCTTTGAATGTTTTTCCTGTCTTAATTTTCTCTCTTTTCCTTTCCCTTTTACTGTTGCTGTGATCATAACGTTTTCCTTCCCCTCTTCCCTCCCCCCTCACCTCCTACAGTCTTTAACATCTTCCTGATTTGGGGGGAATGAAGCAGCCTTGTTTCACCCTGTCCCGCTCTGCGCTCAAGCAGGATGCAAGTGGCAATAACAAGGCGGCGGAGATGCAAAGAGCAAACGCTCTCCAGCAGAGCGGGCTGACATGTCGGGCAGACCTCTGGCTGCCGGCAGGTTATTGCAAAGTATAAACCCTGCCCATCGTGAAGAACAGAACAGACTCTCTGCTAGCACAGGCGCTGGCAGAAAGCATGTGTGTGCATGGATGGATTCAGGTCTAGCGCAGTTCAGCTGAAGTTTTGTCCTCTGCTTCTCAGTCCAGGTGCTCTAGAGAGGAACTATCTTTGTCTGAAGATCTTACCGTAAAAATAGACTCTTATTGCTAGACCGTAATGTAACAACCAACTTCCACGCCCAGACAGAATTCCCACTGATGTCAAAGGTTTTATTTCCACTGAGAAATTAGTAAGCGCTGCAGATTTTGGAATATTATCAACATTAAAACAACAGTCTGGACTGTGTTTTCCCTGCTGTTGTCATGTGAAACACTTAGGGGTGACTATAAGTGTAAGTCTCTGTTACTCTTTCATTTTGTTCATTTGATGGCAGAATTGCTGTCTGCTCAGTTAATTAATTTCTCCTGCTGTGCTCCGGTCTTTCACACAACACCAGGGGAAAAAAAAAGTCTTCAAGAGTGAGACAATATAGCGTGAACCCACAAAAGTTGTTAGAGGGACCCAGGGGAGGTGAGAGGTTCTGAAAGTTGGTTTTATTGTTTAAAAATGGTTTTCCTGTAGAACACAAGTGTGTGTGCCACTGCGGAGTCAGCAGTCAGAGTGGCTGAATGGGAAGGACTTTTGTTGACTCGCTTGGAAACCCGTTATGAAATTCTGTGATAATTCACTGTAAGCGAGTTCATAAGTGATGGGGAAGCTCTTTCTTTCCCATTCAAAGCTGTCAGACCTTTTTACCGCTGAGGTGAGGTTTGTGCTATCTCCTGCAGCTCTGCTCTGGGAGCGCAGCCTGCTCTTTGGACTCCAGTGCCGTTCCTGCCACGGCCCTGTTCCTCAGCGAGTAATTAAGTTTTCATTCCCCCATCCTGAGCCAACTGCAGAAGTGTAAATATTGTTACTGCTGTTTTACAGGTGAGGGGAAGACGGGTGGGGAGAAATGTGATTTGCCCAGAGAGCTCAGCCCCATAGCTGAGCTGTGAACTGAGCAGCTTGCACTGATGGGGTGACCTGGGAGAAGCTAGAGAAAGAAACCCCATCTATTACCGCTGCTCTAGGAGAGGGGGACCCCAAAATGCCACCTGCTTGGCTCCGTGCGGAGCACCGCCAGCTCTGATTCACATGTCTTTAAGCTGTCGCATGCTGGTGGCAGGAGTGGCTGCAGTCTGCCTCGAGCTGAGGCACACGGGCTGCCTGCGCCTGGAGCCCAGGCTGGTGGGGCTCTCATGCTGCTGCTGCCAGGTGTTAGAGCCAAACACTCACCACAGTTCTCACCTTCTTAGCATCTCTCCGTGGCCTGGAACAGTGCTTGGCCCCTTGCTCCTTGGTTGCATAAAGACTATAAAACGGTCCGTGTCATCTGGCGTGTTTCTGCGTGTTGCGACTCCTCGGGAAAGCTCAGTGCTGTGAGCCTACTGTCTTCCAGATGCAACGTCTACCATCCCTACTCCTCCCGGCGGAGCCAGTGCTGTCCCTGGTGGGAGTGTTTGCTACATCAAAGCCCTGGTTTGTGCTTCGAGCGGATGATTTCTCTGGTATATTTACACTTGTAAGGGAAGATTTTTTTTCCCCCTTGTAAATATCACGGCACTTCTGTTGCTTCTGTGCTGGCCCATCTGTGCACCATTTTCACTTGTACTGACTCATGTTCGCAGAGTAGTAAGAACTGTCTCTAAGTGTTTTAATTTCTGCATTATAGTGGACCCATTTTGCTTTTCCAGTTAGCTCCTAGGCAGCTTGAGCGCTGGGTTTTCTTTTTCCTTAATGACATTTCTGGACTCCATTGGGTTGATATAGATTTTAATGAAGTAGTTTACATTTTTTCATTCAGATTTTTTCAAGACTTCCCTTCTTGTGTTTCTGGGGTTTTTCTCTGTAGTGAAATGTGTTTTCTGCCTGTTTTTCTGCATGACCAGAAGTCACTGGGTATGTACCCTCCTCTCAAAGTGGGTACAACATCTTTAGTCTGTCATAAGGTTTCAAGTTCAGATATTCCCGAAGGAAAGGTTAGGTTAACGTTGTTCACCCAGATTGTGTTCAGGCCTGTTGAGTTGTGCTCTGCTCTTTTTAATAAGTGATCACGTATTCATTTTCTCCACTTCCCTCTCTTTGGGTAACCAGAGTAGACAGCAGCTGTTTACTGAACAACTCTTGAATATTTTGGCTTGTTTTTGCTGCTCTGTGTGCACCCAGGGTCGTCTTAATTTTCTACAGGTCAGACCTTGCTCTGGGAATAGGCTGATCACAGGCTCTTTTTAGTTGCTACTTCCCTGGTGTTCACTGAGATGTAGTGTCCATATCCTCACTCAGCTTGAACGGCCACCCGGCTCTCTTCTGGCCTGGTACCGCAGAGGCCCTGCAACCAAAGGGCACGTCTGCAAAGAGAGCCCTACCAAACCCAGCAGCCACAGGAGCATCCTTGGACATGGTCGGATGCTGCACATGTTACCTCACCCGTGTGTCTGGCACAGTAGGGCACCGAGCTTGCTCAGCACTCAGAGTAGTCAGAGTGGCTGCCGGATCTCTGCTGCACATGTGTAAACAGCAAATAGATAGATAGATATATACTTATAAAGTCTGAGGCTGAAAACAGCCAAATTATGATCCTTTTTCCCCCTGTGAGTATGAAAAGACATGTATTTCACAGCAGTCAAGTCTGGCAGTATTTCAGGGTACTGCTTTTAGAAGCAAGGAGATGTGAGAGCATTTCAGCAAATGACAAAAAGATCCTTTTAACAGGGGCAAAAGAGAGTCTTTTTCCTTAAACGTACTCTGGGAAAAGACTTGAGCCATTTCAGCTGAAATGAAAAAGTTTAGCCTGAGGCCAAACCAGCCAGAGAAATTTTCAGCCCAAACAATTAATTATGGATGAAGTTATGAGCAACCAAAACTGGAGTTATACAATAGTCAACTGTAATTACAGTGGTGCTTTCACCTCTGCCTAGAACATCGGCACATGTGTCAGTGTAAGCTCTTGGATGACTCTCAGGAAGAGCCTTCTTGCAGAGCTGTATATAAACCCCAGCTTGCTGATTTGAGGGGATGGGAGCAAGAGTTTCACATCAGAAATAATCTGCTTCTGAAAGATTAATTAATGTGACTTTCAGAGCAGTGTCTTGCCTGTGTTCAGTGTTTACCCAGTGTCAGGTTTAGCTGGACTATTATGTTTCTGTTGCACGTGGGAGGAAGGACATAATGAAGAGGGAGCCTCCTGTGACGGAGAAGAGCTCAGGCATGAGGAAGCTGGGATGGCAGAGATTAATGGGGCTGCATCCCATCTGCAATATCTCCACCTGAGCAAGGCTTTCCTGGGAAACTGAAAGGTAACCTCCCGATGATGGAGGCTGTCTGTTGTCAAAGCGGTTCCTTGCCTAACACAGAGAACACACCAAGATTGCAAGCGTGTCCTGAACAAACAGTTCCTTGTGGAGATGTTCATGCCACACGCAATCACGGGCGAGCTTTTTAGAAGCTTGCACATAGAGGAATATTCTCGTCTCTGTCAGCTGCTAAATTGAGCTGCATGTGAACTCTCTCAACAGCAGAGGTAGTGCTGACAAACAGTCATCTTCGGTGATGAAAGGAGTGCAGGTGAGAGTAAATTTTGTGGGAAGAGATCCTGCTCTGAATTTTTTGTGGAAACCGTAATTATGTGATTCGGCATAGAGAGGTATGAGGCTTTCCAGTGTAAGCTATAAAAAATGCTTAGGGAAGCAACCTACGGATGAGGCTGCTCATTCAGACCTTATCTACTCATGTGGGAGCGTGGAAATCTTAGCACTCCACCTTATCTCTTCTCCTCTGGGAGATCAGTGTTGAGAGAGTTTGACCTCTCACTTACCATTTCAAATCAAAGCTACTGTAATAGTGGCTTTGGCCATGCAGTGCCTCAATCACTTAATGAAATAATCTTGTTCCCTGACCTTGAGGGTAGAAATAGGTCTTGCCAAAATACCACTTAAGTGATACCTGGAGGATAGTCATAACTGAGTATAGTTATGGCAGAAACATCCTCCCTACCGCCAGGCTTTTCCTGCTGGTGCATGGCTTGGGATGTTCAAGGTAGCAGAAGTTTGTCCTTCTGCTCCAGGGCAGCTCCTATTTTGTATGAAGAGGATCCCTGATTCTGTGCTTGTCCTCAGGCTTTTGCAGTTCCCTGCAGATTTAAATGAACTTTAAATCAACGTTGATTTGAAGCATTCAGCGCAAGGAGATCCCAGATTTGGAATGGATGTTCCCCAAAAGCAAGGGCACCTCAGCGCCAGCACAGGAGTACCCATACAAAGAGCTCTCAGCCAGAGCGGGCACAGAATCTGTTTTGCTTTCTCGCACTTGGAGCTGGTATATTTTAAAGGATATCAAGCGGCAAATGTGGCAAAGGGGAAAAATTGTTACAGACTGTATTTGGCAGAAAACCAGCAAAGATAAAATACCATACGTTCTGTGCAATGAGCTCCTACATAAATGATTCATTCACTAGAACACAGCTGGGGTCAACACCTTCTATCGGAATAGCCCAAAGTTATGCAAATATTTTTATGTGGATTTTCTCTCTCAAAAAAAGACAATATATTCTATTCCAATAAAAAGCTCTTTATCTGTGTAACTTTTAAGAATCAAAATCCCACAAGAAAAGTGTCACTGCGTTATACACATATATACAGCAGCTGAATAGCTAGAAAATGACAAGATATGCCCTAGAGATGCAAACTCTGAGAAGATTGCTTGTTTTCCTCCGTATTGCCAGCCAAGTCTGTTCTACAAATTGTGTGTGGTGGAGATCACACTATTTCAAAATATCAAATTGCTAATTAAAGAAACTACTCAAGGAAACTTTCCAGTAGAACAATATATGCAGTGGGATAATAGTAGTCACTATTTCTTTAATGAGTTTCTTTCCTAACCAGAATTTCTTACAATACATTCAGTGCAGCCATTCAGTTAGATTATTATGAATCACATGTGTATTATTTCTGATTCGGTATTAACATAAAAACTTCTGATGAACCATAGTATTACAAAAACAGGTCTGGTGTATAGAATGGCAATATCATTCCTGCAGATAAAAGCCTGGAAATGAAGGTCCTTATGCAGCAATACAATTTAATATGTTAGTTTCTAGGCTTAATTTGCAAAGGTGCTGAGAAATTATAGGTCCAACTGAAGTCAAGAAGAGCAGGGTGTCTCTGGACGGTCAAATATGTTGATCCACAGCATGAGTGTTGCTCTGCCGTGCAGCATTGTGTTCTGCAGGATCTGGATCAGCAAAAGGTAATAATGGGAGGGAGAAAGCTTTCTTGGTGGGTGTTTTCTAACATTGTTGGTTGAGTTGGAGATTTTCTTAAATACTTATATTTTACTATAGCGAAGTAATTTAGCAATGTCATCCAAGGGACAGTGTGTACAAGCCCTCGTGAAATGATGTGGGTAGATCAAGTCAAGCAAAAAGGTGGTGAAAATATTCCCTGCAGGTTCTGAATAGAGGTTGACATAATGAGGTGGATTTCCAAAAATATTCCAAGAAGGTGGACAGCTTTTTCAGTGGCTTGTTGGTGGTAACTAGGTAGGTACCTCATTGAAAATCCTTCAATCTTCCTTAAGAGGTTTTCTAGTGTCTGTTTCATTTTATCTGGTGAACAAGAATGACTCCTTGATCTTGGGTTTTGCATTCCCAAATAGCCACTCTTCATATTCCCCTTCAGTAAAGACAGCAAACAACCATTTAAAGCAAAGAATGCAAGAGCTTCCTGAGTGTAAAGGTAAGGATTTTCCTCCTCATGTGTTTGGACTGGTTACCAGGCATTAGATAAGTAGTCCTTGATGAGTCCTTGGTTTGAATTGTATTATCTCACCACTCAGCCAGAGACATGTGGAATAGCTGTTCTTCAGCTGCCTTAAAAATCTCACTCGTGGCCCCTGGTGCTCTGAATGCCTTTTCTTTATGATCAGATTCGATGATAAAGGTAGTGTTGGGATAATGGCTTTGGATGGTTCTTCCATAGCTGGTCCTCACCCTGGTGCTGGTTAGCATGAGTTCTGCATTTCCTTGCACTGATTGACTCCCCTTCCTTTCCAAATAAGAACTGAAACAAGCCCCATGGGAATGATTCACTTGGAGGAGGGCAGCAGCTTGGTTTGGCTGTTATTTGGGGACAGTGGAGCCAAAGCCTTCAGGTCGGGGATCAGCACTTCACTGTGCTATATTATATATTGACTCCTAATAGAAAGATTAGAGAACTTAAATATGTGAGTTGATATGGTTCTCCATCCATTTTGCCAGCAGAACTGGGCCAGGGTCCTGTTCCTTTTGTGTTGGTTGCAGATGGGCCAGTCTGTTAGGAAACTGATTTGTTGCTAAACATCAGTACTACAATACTGTGATCAGACTGTGTGTGCCACGGTTTTCTTGGCATCTAAGCTTCACTTGGATGTTTGCCATGAGAGTTAGTGACCTGGTGAGCTATTTCCAAATACGACCTGTGGTATATGACTCAGGTCAGGGAATGGATCCACTTAATTCCCATGTGTCCAAAGCACTCTGTCAAATGCTGAGAAAAATACTGGAGAGTCTAACAGGTCAGACTTCACTCATCAGGTCCAGACTTGGCTCTTTTGTCTCTTATGTCTAACAGGCAAGCCAGAATCTCAGTCCAATCAATGCTGTCCTCAGCACCTCCAAAATGTGGATGTGGATCCTGTCTGCTAGGAAAATTGTTTGTCAGTGTTTTAAGAAGCAAATAAATGTTGATGGTGGGACTCCGTCATCCCAGGAAGAAAGACAGGAAAGGAAGACGGGAGGGATCAAAGACCAGTGTACTCGTCCGCCCTCACCAGAGCCATCTCTGGGTGGTTTCTCTTGTCTCAGTCCAGAAGACATTGTGTCAGATCTGAGAGTTAGTGGTCTGGGAAGGCGTTGACACCTGAAAGGTGGGAAGCGTAGAAAGAAGTTGGTGAGGGCAGCAAGCAAGCACAGAGTCCTTTGCCACTGACCAGGGACCCCTTTGGTTTTCTTTGTTTGGTGATGGGTATTTCTGCACTGGCTCAGATGCTCTCCCCTTTCTGCCTTACAGAGCATTGCTCTTAGCATCGCAGTGGATTTATTCTCCTCCTTATCTAATTTTAATTAAAGCTCCTTTCTCCTCTGTCCTGGGACTGCATTATGGTGTTGTTTGCTTTGTGCCCATCCCCAGGAAAAGGATGAATTATTTCTTTGTGTCTTGACAGACTTGGACTCATACTGAGTTGTTTTAAGCTGTAACATTGCAGGTATTATACACAGCGCACTGTTAGCAGCAAGGTCCTGGAGGTTTACTGTACCCCCAGATCACCCTCATCCTTTATCTGATGGTTAACTTCTCATAAGGACTCAATTTGCTTTGTGACCTTTGGCATCTGCTGCTTCTTTTACGCCAAACATTTGAGGGCACATGAGAAATGCTTTTGGCTAATATTATGGCATTGTTAATATATTGCAAACTATTTCTACAGGAGCAGCATCAAAGTTTTATCTGCTAAATAAATATTGCTGGGCTAAGCTAATACGCAGAGTAGATCTGGAGGCATTACCACACGGGAGCAGACACAGGGTCCAGCTGCAGAACAGCACACTGTACAACTGGGCGATGAGCAAAACTGGAGCTTCAGCAGGTTTGTCTGAGACAGAGAACCAACCTCCGTATCTCCTTGGAAAGGGTGGCTTTTGCTAGGGTATTTTTAATGGAAATAACAGACAACTGAGCCAGCTGAGCTGGTGACTTGCAGCCTGAATAGCTTCAGTAAAGTCCAAAGGGACAGTGTGTGGTTGCGAGTCAGGGCAGAGGTTGTCCTGGGTTGCTGGAGACAATTATCACAATATTTATAGCTCCTTTCTTGCCAAATGGACAAGCGACATATTTGTCCTTTCCCTGTCTCTATAAATTCCCTCCTCACCACTGCAAAACGATGTGTGCTTTAATGCCTGCCCTGTCACACGCTACCAGTGACACAAGTTGGAGCAGGGGTTTCTTCTGTGGCACAGCTGGAGGGACTCTCTCTACCCCTGGTTTTCTCTTGCTGAGCATACAGTGGTGTTCACAGTCCCTCCCGTGGCTTCACCTGGTTTTGGTTGGGTTTTGTGTGGAGTGGGATGGGTTGTTTTATGTTAGTAGGACAGAGTACAACAATTATGGGAAGAATGAAGCTAGTGGTCAGGTCCATTCGATGTTTTGTGTATGGATTGACAAGGTTTTTGGTGAAGTTGTGTGCTATGTATTTCCCTTTCAGCTTCTTTCTCTCCAGTGCCAGTTCCCTCATTCCAATCCAATAAAACTCTGGCTCGTCTGTGCCATAAAAACTTGCAGTCCTGTGGAAATGCTGGGCACAAAGCCCCTGAAACTCCACATGCAGCTGGAGGAGGAGGTTACCCAGCTGGAGAAGGAGAACGTGGTACTGACAGCCTGGCCCACCACTCACAGAAAGGTGTTTTGATAGAGATTTGTTATTTACTGACCAAAGCACTGATGTGACAAACAGTCACAGCCTCAGACATACCAGACCTCTGAGTCCTCAACTAACCTGTTTATACAGGAAAAAAACTTGAGGAAGAGAAAGATTGCTCTAATAGGTGTGTGGTTATTTTTTCTTTAACTTTGTTTTTGTTTTATGACTTGTATGACTGGTGGATTTACAATCCATCAAGAGGAACCCGTTAGACATCACTTTCTAGGAACACTGCTTTTTATTATCTTATATAATTTATTTTCTCATCTTGATCCTGATCCTGCCGAGCCTTTCCATCACGTGTAGATGCAGTGGTGCTCTTGTCGCTTGTGTGGCAGCCGCTTAAGGGACCCCAGCCCTGATGGAGCAGGGGCAGGACCCAGGAACAGCCCAGCATTGCCCCTGAGGCTTCTTTAGCTCCTGAGTAGCTTAATCCTGCGCTGCTGAGGTCAGTGGGAGATGGGCCGGTCCTTCAAGGTAACTTCATAAGAATCATGCCTGAGTGGACTTTAAGTTAATTGATTCTGTTTGCAAATGTGAAAAGGAGGAAATGCTGTGCTATTAGCGAGCATGTGCCATGCCCTTTGAGGTGTTGTGGAGGGACCTCTTCCAACCAGCTTCACGCATGTAAAAAGTATTTGGCCTGATTGTTAAAGTGTGCGTGCAGCTTGCTTTGCAGGATTTAGTGAAGTCGCTCCTGATTTTGTCTGGGCTGTGATTATGTGAGAGGGAAATGAAGTTCATTGATTGTCTGAAGAATCAAAATCAAAGCTGGAGGAGGGAAGGGTGCAGTGAAATTTCAGGACTGACCGGCCATCTGTGCAAGCATCAGGTATCTCCTAACCAACAGGCAGAGTCCATCTCCATCAAACACTTACTGCCGAGCTTGTCGGCTGTGCTGACAGCACCGGGTTCTCTCGCAGCAGCACCCGCAGGCACAGCTCTGCTGTTTTAAAGGCTTTCAGGATTAGGCCGGGGCTCCTGCACAGCTGCGGTGCCTTGCCCCTATTTTACATCCACTGAAAGATTTTTGAATGGACTTCAGAAGCCATTAGGAACCCAAATGTTGACTTGCACTTGCAAAATGTCTCTGGTTAATGTTTTCCTACTGACGCTCTGCTTTGCTCCCTGCCTGCCAGAGTTTCCTGTGACCTATTTGAAATATCACTCTCCTAAGTGAAAATGTGCCTCTCTTTTTCAAACTTGCAAAACTCACAAAAATAAATAGCCTAATTTGGCCAGTTAATAGCCCTCTCCTGGGGCTCCTCTCAGCAACTAAGAGGCCTTTTAAATACAACATTTGTGACTGCGTCATTAAAGCTCTGCATGATCCAAGCAGACTAAACCAAAAAGAAAGAAATGCCTTATTTGATCTAAGTTTTCTTTTCTTTTAAATAGTGACACTAGAGACCCATTTATTTTTAATTACACAATTGCTTTATTAAAAGCCTAAATCCTGCAGTCCCTAGTCATTGCTCAGGCAAAACTGCTATCATTGAAGGAAGGACCTGTAGGAGTCAATCCTAAAAATAGGGCAGCTGACAAAGTCTGCTTTTCAAAACGGGTTTGCTTTATTTTTGAAGGATTTCCCTAGTCAAAGAGGACTTGCTTCTGCTTTGCTTTTCAGTTCAGCAGCAACCTGAAAGCAGAATGTGGGCAAGCAGTTGCTCCAGAAAGCAAAACCAACCTCAGTTTTTCTTTCAGATTGGTTGTGCTGCCCTTTCCACCCTTAGACACTCTACATAGCCATGTTAGTATTTACTGGCACACGAGGTATGCATGAGAGTTAGCTCTGGCTCCCTCAAACATGTCTCTGAGCCTGAGCCAGCTTTGCCCCGGTGGGTCCTGAGCAGAGGTCTCCCTCGCACCCACCCGTGGGATGACTTGCACTGTGCCCAAATGATCTGTGTGAAGCCCCCAAGCTGTCATCCAGGTTGCTGGCCCCTAAATACCCACCCTGTGCTCCTACTAAACACAGAGCCTCCTGCAAACCCTCCCTGGGGTGGGCTTTGTTCTGTGCAGAGTTACGGGTGCTGCTGCAGCAGCAGGCAAGCCCACCTCGAGTCCTGCAGCACTCCTCTGCAGCCCTGCCTCGCACATGGGGAACAAAACCAGCTGCTGGGAGACTGACAGAGGGCAGGACTGATACATCCTGTGCTAGTACATTGGCTGTGCTACCCAAACGCATTTCTGTCTTTGGACTCCGTGTGAAGGGCAGATTTCCTTGCTGGGTTAAGACAGTGCTGCTAGCAGTAGGAGGAGGAGCAGGCCAGCCAGCCATATATACTGGTTTATATTCCTGGGCTAACCTCCAGAGCCTTCAATTTTATTATCTAATTACCCAACCAAACTCATTCATCTTTATTTTTCGGTCTTACCCACAGACCCCAGTTTAAATGCAGCTCTGCTATGTGAATTGCTGCCCAGGCGCTCTCCACTTGGAAAAATTCACGGTTTCTCAGCTTTATTCTCTCAAACTGTATTTTCTTAGTGTAAAGGATGCATGGCAGAAATCCCAGCCCCAGTCAGTGGCACAGATCTACGTTGGGTTGTGCTGAGAGGGAGATGGCTGTGCTATCACAGGCAACTGTACCGGGGGAGCAAGAGAAAGAAAATAAACCTCTAATTTTATATGAAGGTTGTATAGCTAGATGTGGTCTTCATCACCAGTGTGACACATCATTAGATTGCATACAGGGCTTTGTGGTGCAGCTCTCTGCGATGTATGGCTTTATTACCAAGAGTTAGAAAACGAAAACAACAGGGGGAAAAAACTCCCCCCAGAAGTTAAGAAGACATCAGGAATATGTGCCTGGAAACTGGAGCCCATGGGAGCACCAATCCTAGTGTCCCATCCTTTCCCTCTTCAGGTCAAAGCAGGAGCTTGGTCTTGCCCCTCTGTTGTTGAGTGCCCGTGGCTAACGCGTGGCATGAAACCCTCCATCCATGCGTGCCGGGGAGGGCAGCGGCGTGCTGAACGTGAGCCCTCCTCTCCATATGTTACTATCATGTATGTGTAATCCATGAGCCATGCTGGGACAGAGGGTCCCTGATTAGCATAACCCCGCCCCTGGGAGGGCCTTAGTTTCTAAATATGCTGCTTTTTCTATGCTCCTTGGCTGTATTTCCTAAGGGAATACAGATACTGGCAGGTTCAGTGGGCATCCAGAGCAGGTAAATGGCTGAAAAGGGCTAAAGAAGGAAACTTTCCTGCAGATCTAGCATTATTCATGTTTGCTCTCCAGTTTGCAGGAGCTGGGAGGGGGGAGGGAAGGGAGAGGTGGCAGATGCTGCAGAGCATGAGGCTGCTGTCTCGCCAGCTTGCTTTCATCTTAGAGAGAGAGGAGAGACATGGGAGAGAAGCCCTCATGCAGTCTTTCTCCCTTAGAGGCCTCTTGCAGAAGGAGCCCTTCTGGTGCTGCTTTCCCAGCCCCAGCGTGCAGCCTGCTGGAGTTGAGTGGCTCTGTCTCGTAGGAGGCTGGGGCAGAAACACAGATGCTTTGTGGAGTTCAGTCTCCCCTCCGAGCAACCAACTGCTCCCAGTTCTGAGCAGACAGCGCGGCCAGGACTGGTGCGCGGCAGGAGCAGCTGGGGAGATGGTGCGTGCTGTGCCGCGCGAGGGGCCTGCGAGCCACCGCTGCTCAGCGGGGCAACAAAGTTGTGTTGCAGCACAGGTAGGTATGTGACAGGGAGATAGATGCTCTGTCCTGGCCTGCTCTGGGGGAAGAACTGCTCTGCTGAGAGGTGGCGGCACCTTCTGCAGGACAGGCATCAGTTCGTGCTGAATAGCACATGGGAAGGAGCCTCCTGCAGCACAGCACATGGAAAACCCAGGACACAGAGCCAAAGGGGAAATGGAGGCAGGTCTGGTCAGGAGGAGGGAATGATCAGTGGTGGGAAAAGCTGCTACATCTGGTGGTGGAGGTGCTGATCTCAGAGCGTGTCTGGTAGAAACCTGTCAGGGTCCCGGAAGCGTGTTGTGCTCTTGGAGGCTTCACACAGGGATGCATTCACACGCAGCCACAACTCAGGTTCTGCTCCTCTGATGGCAGTGTTACTTCTCCTCGCCTTGACACTCTCCACTTGCTGTTGTCTAGGCTTTTTCCAAGTAGAGACCAGCTGACTTAACCTTCCCAGATGTTTCTTATGATCTCTCCCATTCTAGCTTTTATCCCTGACCACAAGCAGCACTTGGAACAATTAACACCTTGTGCTCCTAACATCTTATGGTTTACAAGGCAGCTGGTTACTAGGGCAACAACTGCACTTTTTCCTTTCAGTGTATTGACTGAAAATCAACATTTTATTCTAAAGGAAAATAACAATAATATTCTCTCTAGCCACAGTGAGTTACAGCACCATCTCTCCTGTAATCAAGATATTGCTGAATTATGGTGCTATAAACAAACACTTCTGATATAACCACAAACACTGTGGGACATGTAACACATTGGCAGTATATTTCAAGTGACAAACTCATTTATTGCGGGGAGTGGAGGGAGAAAAACACCTTTTCAGAAGCCACTGCAAGGAATTACAGCAAAGAATGACCGGAGCTTAAGGATACAGAAGCAAAGCAATTCTACCAACCTAACCGGAATAAAGCACTTCAAAGTATGAAGAAGATCAGAGCAGTACCAGTAGCTCAGAAGGTGAGGACACAGGACTTGATTATTCTCTCCCTCCCACTGGCATAAATCAAGGTTAATTCCATAGCACTTAACAGAATCACCATGCTGTGAGACTGGTATAACGAAGTAGCTCCCAGGAGGTTGGGGAAGTGAGCCCACAGCTATCCCGTAATGTTAGCAGGCTGGTGTGGAGGCTTCCCTGCTTGCAGGTGGGACTTGAGTAACAATCATGAATCACTGAGGTACATAACTATCTGAGAGATCAAAGTGATCAAGAGCTCTAGATGTGAAACTAGCTTGTGCCAGATGCCATGCAGGCAGAGAACAGGCTGGGAGCTGCTTGCCAAAGAGGTTTCATCTCGTGCTGCATTCCAGGTGGCTACTGGGTCACTTTGGTCAGCAGGATTGGAAGAGAGCCATCATCTGCTTCCTCAATGGTCTGGCAGCCCTTGTGTTTGGTGAGTTTCAGATTATGAGACTTCCTTGCCCAAACAGGGTGATTTTGTATGCTGTTTTATTATGCCACGATGTGCTCGTCTGTTTTGGTAGCGATCTGCTGCCCAAGTTGTTAAATACATGCGAGCTGTCAGTAGCTCTTGGCTGTAAACAGGACCACGGATGGAGCGGGAGAAGCAAGGTGGGCTGGGCAGCTCTTCAGTAGTTCCCCAGCCACATACAAAAAGACATCCATGCCATGCAGCAGTAATGGGAGAAGGGAGGGATATTGTCTCCTTACATCCCCTTAGTAAGTTTGCCCCTGGAAAAGATAATGTATATAACCATCTACATGCATACGTGAATTTGATGAGGATTGATCAGGAAGTACCTGTGCTTAAAGATCACTGACTGTGTCTTGTAACTTATGTATTTATACCAACATATACAGTATGAGTATGTTATCCAAAGCTTGCATGGGTTTGCAGGGCTGACTTTGAAGTGTAAAAACCCAAGTGTGTGACATTTAAGGTGACCTAGCCGGCACTGTGGGTGAGGATGATTAGGCTGCCATTGCTTCTGGAAGGCTTTCCAAACCCGCCATTACAAGAACACTTGGGTTCTCTGACTTTAGTTTTAGGTGAGTTTGGGGTTGAGGGGATTAAAGCTCCCAACTGATCCCACCACAGACTTTGCAAATGAGAGGAAAAACTGCATTGAACGGGAGCTGTTCAGCTTACAGACTTCTGGTGGTTTTGACAGCGGATCTCAAAAGTTCCTTGAATAATAGGTCTGTGACTTCTGGCAGCCTGTAAGCGCTGAACTTCTTTGGATTTCAAAGCAAATAGATACATCTTAACAAAGACCACCTTGTGTCAGCTATCCTTAAAATTATAGGACATAGATTAAAATAAAACTTATGTACTTGTTCCTCCTGGGACTCCAGGAAAGGGAAAAGCATTATCAGAATTCTTTAAACTCATCTTAACAGTATTGAACCAATTATTTTGTTAAATCTGGGTTTGTTTTCTGCCTCTCAATGAGAACATTTGAAGTCTATCATCTCCACCATTTGCGAGTTACCAGTATGCAAGTGTAAAATTTCCAATTGGAACATATGGTATCAGAGGGAACGAGGGGGAAATATCTGATTGCTCGCACTCCCCAAACTCCAAATCTACTGCATTTAGTATTTTGCTCACAGTTCCTGCAGGGGGAAATAAAAGAAATCATCTCTGATCTGAGACCAAGCACTGAACATTTCACCCTGAATAGGAATCTGTTTGAGAAACTTATAAGCAGCTGAAAAGGGAATAGAATAGAAACTACATTTCAGTTTCTTCATGGGGTTGCAGCTATGGGCAGAACTTACCACCAGTAACAAACATCCTCTGAACCTTCTTCTCTAAGTTCTGACACCTGTTTTGGGGATGTGCCTGTGTGAAAGGAGGGACTTTCAGTGACTGGACTAATAGAGGAACCAACTGCTTCACCTGTGTTAACGCAAGTTGTTCGTGACCAGCTGCACCATTTGTTCAGAGGCTTGCCACAGATAGAGAGCAGCCTTGGGCACTCACATGTGCTGAATAAGAACATGCTGGCAACTGATGCCCAGTCTGCAGGGATGGCTGAGCTGTTGAAGGGACCTTTGTTGGTGTGATGGTGGATGTACAGCATGGGCTTGCAGTCCTCCCTCTGCCTAGAAGCAGAGGATCAGTAGGTGAAGTGTGACCAGAGACCCCTACACAGCTCCATTACTGTCTCTGCTGAGTGACACCAAATGCTTTGGAGATCTAAGATGAAAGGACACAGGAACTGGAATGCCATTTTGTACTGTGAGATTTTACACAGAACTAGATTTTGGATTTCTGTCTGTCTAAGCACAGAGACAAGCTAATGCTGTGGGGGCATGCTGCTTCTGCACAGTGGAGATGAGTCTCTTAAACCAAGTAGCAAGCAATAGGATAAGAGGGAATGGCCTCAAGTTGCACCAGGTAAGGTTTAGACTGGATATCAGGAAGTATTTCTTTCCAGAAGGGGCTGTTGGGCGTTGGAATGGGCTGCCCAGGGCAGGGGGGGAGTCCCCATCCCTGGAGGGGTTGAAGAGTCAGGTTGACCCAGTGCTGAGGGATCTGGTGAAGTTGGGAATTGTCAGTGTTAAGTTAGTGGTTGGACTAGGCGATCTTCAAGGTCTTTCCCAGCCTAGATGATTCTGTGATGGCCTTACCACCAGCCAGTGCATGGGGACAGGGCAAGGAGGAGGGCAGAGACCAGTTGTTCTTCCCCACCACGACCGCTCCCCCCCTGCCCATGGCATCAGTGAGGCTGGGCTGCTTGGGGCCGCTAGCAGAGCAGGGCGTGCAGGCAGTGGGCTGCTGTGGCCTGCTGCAGACACCTGGAAACACACTCCGCCTCTGAGCCCTCAGATGCTTGAAGGCTGTGCAGGACATCTTGCTGGGCATACTGCCTGGGTTAACCCCTACGTCTGTGTTCAGCACTGGTCTGAGTCTTGCCATGAGTCGTGGTTTAACCCAAGCCAAAACCAGGACACCATGGTGCAAGCCCTTTGAGACCTTTGGGCAATACTAGCTATTAGGCATTGGGTAGTCATGTTGTTCCTGTAATTAGTCCCTTGCCGGCACTGTGAAATGCGTGGTCTCCCTATAACACCCCTGAGTTGAGTGATTCTTGCAGGGGCATCCATTTACCCCATTACAGAAAACAGTTGTGCAGACCTTCTTTCTGTGTATCACTCTCTTTCACTTCCCTGCACAGCAGAAGCTGTTAGCCCTGAGCAACTGGGCTGTAGAATGCAAGAAACAGGCTTCTTACTATTCATCCTGGCAGAATAAGAAGGGACTGAGCCTGCAGCCCTGGGAATTGATGTGACCAAATCACAGAAGAGGAGCCTTTCACTTGGCAGCATGGATGGTTGTGTAGTGCCACGTGTACAACCAGATCTATCCTTCCTGCCATTCAGACAGAAAGCAGCATGTTTTGGAGTAACTTCCCTGGGAGGGGGAGGAACAGATGTTTGAACCAGAAGCGTATGTGACAGTTGGGAGAGACAGCGTGGAAACGCACAGTTGAAAGGAGAAGTCTGATGGGAGTGTGATGACAGCAGCAGGACTCCAGTGACAAGGAGTGGGAAGGAGAACAAGCAGGGAGGAGTGTTACTTCGAAAACTGAGCAAAGTGCACAAGAAGATGTGTCAGGAAAGCGTCAGGGAAAGGAAGAGAGGAAATGTGAGAGTAGAGACAGGCGTTGGGATCTGTCTGCAAGCATGTGTGACCTCTTGCCTGACAAACGGAGAAAGAAAGGCCTTTTACTCCTCTGCTTTCTTCCACCAAATTAATTCTTCCTGCGGACAAGCTAGCTGGATGCTTCAAGCGTCCAGTTAGCACTTGTGCAGGGTGAAGCTGCCTATGCTGCTCCAAAGCACTGAGGTCCAGGGGTGCTGTGCAGCCTGGACTGTAGCGGGAATGCCTGGGCCTTTCTCCTACCCAGTGCCTTTGCAGGCTAGTACAGTAGCCACATGCCTTGGGATTTCTGGATGCTACAAAAGGAACAGGAGTGGTGACAATCTCATAACAGGCTTCCCCTGTGCAACTGTGCAGTGATCGCAAGGGCAGGATGCGTGAGGAGAGGCAGAGAAGATGTGTGTTATTCCTTCTGCAGCAGGGAGGGACCTCTCCAGCAGTGCCTTTCCCTGGTGATATAAATCACAGCTCTGCAGTGTCCAGTTTTACCTTAGTTCAGCAGATGTGCAAGGCACACTGGGAGCGTGCCACTGGAGTGTAAAGCCCCTGACGCTAGAGATCCTGTAAGCAGGGGGAGGGGGACTATAACTTTTCCCACTGAGGGATTTACAAGTGCAGTTTTGCAGACCCTTCCTGCACTTGAATTTGCCACTGATGCTCCAGTTTGCCTTGAGAGATGCAAACTGGCCAGTTCTGCTTTGTGCCCTCTTGCAGGGAGGGGAGAACTTCTCTAAGTATGGGGTGAATCTGGAAATGCATTAACTAAGTGATTGTCAGGTAGATGCCAGCCATGGCTGACTATGCCGGGAGCTGGGATCTGTCACTGGATGTTGCACGGCTGGTGCCTCTCTTCCCCTTCACAGAAACATTGACAGTCATTTCTTGCTGTGAAATCCCAGCAAATTAGGGGACAGGCGATATCCTCTGTGAGTGTGCAAGGGAAAAGGCTGAGCTAGGGTTAGGGCGGCAGGTCAGAGCGTGCTGCGTTTGATTCTGGGGGAGAGAGGCCTCACTGGGGAGCAGCAGGGACCTGTGAGTAGTATGGGCTGTGTAGGGTCGAGGCTCAGCCAGCAATGTGTTCGTTTGTTTATTTATTTTAAGGAGGAAATGGATGGGGAGGAACGTGAGGGGCAAACATGAGAGACTCTTTCCTCCTTGTTAGGGTGTGTACTCTTGGTGGAATGATTTATCCCACACCAATGCAATGGTATCCAGTTGTGTGTACTCATTGTGCCAGCTGTCATGGGAGAGCTGCAGCAGAGCCTGGGGGGTGTTCCAGTAACCCTGCTGCTCTGGACAGTGCTCCCTGGGTGGATGATGGCTCTTAGTCCTCTTGGTTGCACATCTCAGAGATGTGGTGAAGGGAGGAAGGAGAGGCCAGCATCTCCCCTGATTTGCCACTGTCAGGAGTAACTTCAGACAAAACCAGAGATCTACTGCAGTTGCTAAACTAGTGGAAAAACTGAAGTGCCTGATGTCAGACATGGTGGTTCACTCCCAGCCAGTACTTATGGACTCTTTGACTCACCCTTGGCTTTTGTTGCTGAGCCAGTCCTTGTTGGCCCATGTGCTGTTCTGTGACAGCACAGGATGTCTTGGGGGAGAGAACTGTCTTCCCTGATGACAAAAAGCAAGTTCCCCTCGGCTGATCCCATCATCTGCTGCTCCTGAGCTCCCATGTTGGCAGGGGGCTCTGCCGAGCCGGTTCTGGTGGCCAGGCTCCGTGTAGGGGCAGTTTCTGAGACATCCCATCCAGCAGTTGCGGCCAGTCTGGGTGGTGGAGCCCTTTGGTCAAGACCCCACGGCAGTGCAAGGTTGTTTAAGTGCCGCTGGAGAAACAACTTGATGAAAGTGTGAAAAGCTGAAGGATCTGCCCTTCCTTCCTCACCAGGAGCAGAGATGGCAGGCCCATGGCAAGAGAGGAAGGTCTGGGCAGCATAAAGGCAATGACGATGTAGGGAGTGTAAACATGATGTAGACCTCTCTGGTGCCTGTGCTGATTGACTCAGCTGCAGGACTCTCCTTGGAGCTGGTCTGGGGGGAGCAGCCATGGGCAGTTCTCACTGACCTGTACTTCCAAAGCCTTCCACATATGCCACAAACTGGGGACAGAGTGGCTTGTACTGACTGTTCTTCCCTCTAAGGCTGTGGTGTGGGGTCTCGTGGTGAGGAGCAGAAGGGGGCCTGCAGGCTGCCAGGGTGGCTTCAGCTAGGAGGAGTGCAGAGGAGCAGGCACGGTGGTGTTTTCACCCAGAAGCGATGGACTTCGGAGCAGGACAGGGCTGAGCATTCCCCAGATGCTTGGCTTTGTGTAGCAGAAACACACTTTTCTGCCCATTAACTTGCACAGGATCTTGGCCTTTGACTTCAGTAAGAGTCAGGAGCAGATCCAAAGTGTATTTTCTAAAGTTACTCGTGCAGCTACTGAAATTAAAATCTCATGAGTGAAGACCTGTCTTCCCTGCAGTCTGCAGTCTGAATTCAGAACAACAGAGCGGCCTTTAGTCTCTGGAGATAGTTTAAAAACCTTCTCAAGGTCTGTGCTCTTTGTGGAAAAAATAATTCAGGCGATACTCGCCACATCTGACAGTTGCCAGCCTTTGTTCAATACGGTAAGGGCGCTGTGTACTGAATTCGTCAGGGATTCAACTCCACACTGCCTTGTACCTGGGAAATGGTGCATTGCCAAACCCTGAAAAGATGCTGGAGTGTCACTGGGAAATCAGGCTGCAAGAGAGCATGGGTGATTTCTGCCTCGGCCCTTCCAGCCCAGGCTTGCAGAGGTTTCCTTAGGACCAGCAGCCTGAGTTTCTCTGGTTTTGCTGCAGCCACGCTCCTCGTGGAGCAGAGCCATATATCACCCGGCATTTTATGTGTGCCTAGGAAAGGGAGCCTGCATCCCCTTCCTGCACAGAGAGCTGACAGACTGGGGGCCAACACACTACCCTCGGCATTTTTTATTTACTATAAACCTCTTAAGTGAAGGCTGGGGGATTTTTTTCATTTACCATGTTACTGTATGGAACTAATCACTATAAATTTAAATGGAGACCTGGTAGGAGCACACTTACCTTTTATATAATAATTGTGCGAGTGCCGCTGCTGAACGGCTATTAGGATTATTCAGACCTTCTCAGATTTCACTGTAAAACATTAGGCTGCAAGAGGTACTGTAAGGGTGTGATTATCCAAAGAGGGTAAGTAGTAGTGAGCGTTGTCGACCAGAATTACTACAACAGGGGAGAAATGCTGAGTGGTTGGGAGTAGAGGAAGCTGGGGAGCATAATCTGCCATTCAGAAATAGTGGTCTGTGCATGGAGAAAGCCCACCTGATTTCTATCTGGATCTGCACGGGCTTGACAAGTTTGTCATAAATTGTCGTCAGGCGTGATTCAAATCCTTGCCTGAGAGTAGGTGTTAGCCCCTGTGCTCCCCGTGGACACCCTAACATGGCACACAAGTCACACCGGCACTTGAGCCATGCTGCAAAATCCTGCCACACTGGCTTGGGGCATTGGGAAGTTGGGCTCTTTCTTTGATGGGATTGACTGGTAAGGACGTGTCGTAGGTCCAGCTGTGCTGGCAGAGGAGGTGTTCGGTGAGCTCGGGGCTGGAAGGGGCTGTCGGTGGCTGCCCTGGTGGAAGGGGTGGCCTCTCTTGCCTGCTGGCCCTGCCTGAGCAGTGCAGGAGAGCCAGGAGACGAGCAGTTGGGCAGGTGGGCAATAGCTGGTCCAGAGCTGCAGACCTGACAGGGCCAGGGACCCAGGCAGGGCTCCCACTGGCCAGAGAGTCACTGCTCTCCTGCTCTAAACAGAACCCAGGGCTACGGTGTGCTGAGAAAGGATGGGTGCTGGGAGGGTGCTTAGCTACCCTGCTTTAGGCATGGGCCGTCTGACAGTACCATCTCAGCAAGGACAAGGCATTTACAACTTTTTCTAGGAGGCAGGGAGAAAAGAGCAGTGCTGTGTATACACTCTGCTGCCTTGATTTTTCACCTGTGATTGAGATTTTAATTTTGTATCCCATATGATTTTCCTGTTGTAACACACGCCTCTTGGCTGTCACTGCAACAATGCCTTTTCTTGGCAGGGAAGGCAAATCTGAAAGGAAGCTCTTGAGCACTCTACAGTGTGAGTTCCTCAAATGATGGCTGAGTTTCTCCCCCTCATTCCACCCGTTTTCAAATAATTTTCATGCTGGGAATAAATCTGAGCGCATAGCAATCATGTTCAGCATATGATAACCAGAGACAATTGTATATATACAGCAACCACATGGAAAACAAATGAGCTGATGGAAGGACAGAAAGAACACATGATGACCCAGAGACCACAGTTACCATGTTCACAGTAAGACCAAATAACTTTGGCATTTCCATATAATTATGCTTGCTTCCCCCCTCCCCAGAAAAAAGGATTCTGAAAAACATTTTAAGTTACTAAATTTTTATCTCACCAGTTTATACAGTGGTGGGAAAAAAACATCTCCCATCAACCAATATACTATGGGCCAATTATACTTAAGCAGCACAAAGTTGAATTCTGTCCTGAATTTAATCTGTGGAATTCCAGTGAATTCAGTGGGGTTTTGTAACTGGAGGTCAGGATTTGGACACTAGTTTATAAATTAAAGAACAGCAAGGGCTGTGCAGGGTCTAAGCTGTTTAGATATTTTAAAATGTCAGATACACTGGGCTGCTGCTGCTGCTATCCTGAAAATGTGCTGTCTCTGATGATCCAGGGAAGGAATTTTGGCAGGTTTTTGATTTTTATTTTGTTTTAATCTTTTCAGTCTGTTTGTCTTTCTTCTGTGATTGAAGCCAGTTTTCTTTGAAAGGCATCTACCTTTAGTTGGGAAAAGCACAAAGCTGAGACATTTTGGGAGAATTTTACCAAACACCTTTGTCTTGATATGAAAAGTTCTAATTAAAAAAAAAAAAGTTAATTGACTGCAGTGAAATCTGTGATGATAGGTATATAATACACACCCACATCTCAATAGACAATGTCTTTTAAACCTGAAATGGGTTAACAAGTGTAATAGAAAATTTAAATAGTTTCAAAGTTTTGGGGGGAAGTTCTCCTTCCTTCAATTGTAAAATGATTGTATGTATACATATGTGTGTCTATAAAAAAATACGTGCACACATAAATTATACAATTCTAAAAACAATTTCATTGTAAATATATTTGCTGTTCACTGATTTTAATGTTCCTACACTCCTATGCAAAACAGGGATTAAATATGTTAACAAAGCAGATGTTCAATGAATGTAAAGCAAGAAGAGTAATTCAGGAGCACTTGGCAGAAATCTGCACCCTTTATTATTAAATTTCCCCCTAAAGAAATTGTTTCTGCCACATCATCAAGGATAGATGTAAGCACCCAAGTTGGACACCTTGTCACAGTCTATGGCTCTCCTATGCTTTTCAGTAAGTCCCAACTGTGGGTTGCAACACTCCCCTTCTCCTTCATTGATTCACCATCCTGTTGACTTCTTTATCTCCCTGCTGCCCTGCTGAGTGCAATACCTCCATGGTCTAGCAGCAGGATTGCGCCTCATCTGCTTCTGTCTGTGCTCTGGTGTCTGAGCTCAGATCCATCCTCACTGCTGGGCACTGCTTGGGAGTCAGCTGGACTTTCAATCTTTCCCAAAATCTCACCCCCAGGCTGTGGTAGCTGGGGCACCGCTGGCAGTTTGGCCCATGCCAGCACAGAGATGTGTGCAGGGGAACTGCCTGGGATGAGCCCGACTGCCCCAGTGGGGTCTGTGGTCCGTGTTTGTCTCCAGGAGTTGTTTTAAAATTAGCTCCATGTGTCTACAGGAGCTGCTGTCATACCTTGATTACAGTGTAGCTGTGTACAAAGTGCAGTGACTGAAAATATTCCTGCCTTCTTGATAGTTTAATTGGTGGCATTTAGTTAATTGTGTATATTCTCTTTTAGTGGAATTAAATCTAGAATTATGCAACTGATCGTTTTTCCAAAAGCAGAGAGTCACTCAAGCCCGGTGCCGCAGGAGAGCCTACCTGAGTCAGCCAACAACTTCCAGTTGTTTGAGCTGCTGTTTGCTGTCTGTTGCTATGGTGAAGTGACAGCACCAAACTGATACCAAAAAGGAAACAATATTTTCCGAACAGATTTATGAGAAGAAAAAATGTATAGGGGACAGGACAGAAAGGTCACGGGGAAGAGTGGGGGAAGCTTAAGGGACTTTGAGGGCTTTTCTGAGCCACTGTTTCTTATTCCCTTTTTAACTGAAGGTCCACCTAACCCTCTGAAGACAATCCAAGAATCATCTTGTGCAGTGTCACCCTGGTGAGGTATTTTTACAACCAATTAAGTGTTCTCCTAAGCTGTAAATACTTCAGTTTGCATTTTTTTCCCCTTGCTTTTTGGGAATCTACATGCATATATGCAATGTATTCATTTCCAAGCTTTACAGTCTGTTTTGGAGACCTTATATCGCAGCAGTGAAGTGCAGGTCACAGATCAAGAAAACCTGATGCAGCCTCCACCTTTGCAGGACCTCTATCATTTATGTCTTTTCCAAAATTAGATTTTTAACCCCTCTTAATGCCCTGTTGTGCTAGCAGCATGTTTCCCCAGAAAGCTGGAATCACCCAACACTCTCCTTGTTTTCTTACACCTGGACCTTCAACCTACTTAAGAAGCCAGCTGGAACAGCTGGTCTGTGCAGTGCACTCGTGCAGCTGATCGCCCCGGCAGCCCGACCAGGCAGGGGAGAGACCGAGTGCTTCATTCACAGTTCCTGCAGAGAAAACTTGTTCCTCCTTCTCTCTAGTCAAGGTCTTTGTACGTCACTCCTTGTCTCAGCAGTGACACGGGCATCTGGAGACAGGCAGCCTGTCTTTAGAAGTGACAAACCGTGGCCAGACCCAGAGCTTTATTCAGAAACATGTTGTGAGACAGCGTAGCACCAAGATTGCGCTTCTTGCAGAATATTCTCCTTTTTCATTCATTTGAACGTGAGTGGTTTTAATGTAACATCTTGTCTGTATGCCATGTGCTGCCCTAGTCCTGTTTTGAAGTGTGGACAGTGGCAGGATGGACAAAGAGAAACGCAAACTTCTGTTCAGATGTTGCTCAGTGCAGGGGGAGGCACGGGGTGGGGGTGGGGGGATGTGGGGTGTATTAATGGTTTTGTAAAGAGTTATTTGATGATCTGAAAGCAGCTCTGACTATAGCAACATTTCAGGACTGTGAAAATGAGTATCCAGTGGTAGCTTTCTTGTCCCAGCTCTAGTCCTTCTGATTGCTTCCGTTAGTGTCACTTCAGTGGTGTCTGAACTACACCTTAGCCATATCATCACCAGCTTCTTTCTAATGTGGGGTCATGCCTCCCTTTATGTCTAGTCCTTTGCTGGACTGCTGTTGGGTTGTAATTGCATTGGATTCCTAATAGAGTTTCTTGGTCTGCTGTCACAGCGTGATTGCAAGAACTTGTGTTGCCTTGAATGTGGTCTTGATTACTTGCCAATTAAAGTGCAAGGAAAACACTTACAATGTTCTCCTTTAAAATTACATCTAGATTCTGTCTCCTCTGAAAGCTACGGGAAACTTGCAGAGATTGTTTCCAGTTGTCCTGTCTTCCTAGTTCTAGTATTCGGCTTGGTAGGGTAGGCAGATAAATGCTTTTTCTTTTCTCAGTGCCTTTGATATTTTTTTTGAGTACCGTTCTTTGCGTGGAAAATGGAAGCAGAAACACTCTTCTGAAGCTGAAATTTGCTCATGGCTCATACGCCAGGTCGCTTGGGGTTTACAAGGTTTGGGACAGTGCCTCTTTAGAAAGAAGATAGGTGGAAGCAGATGGTCCTGTGGTAGCTGAGCATGGAAGGAGACGCCTGAAGAAAGTGTGTTGTGGCAAGAAAGATGTGTTAGAGGAGGGAGCAGAGACAAGCTGGGAATGTAAGGAGGCAGTATGCAGGGGGCACGCAATTTCCAGGAGTCTGGTAGCGTAGGAGGTGCTATACTGCGGTGGCAAATCTCTTGGAGCAGGTGTGCAGGGACAAACTGCCTGCCTGCCACCCCCTGGGCGGCTTGGCAGTGTGTGCTGGGAAAGAGCCAGGGCCGAGGTGTGAAGGGAAGCAAAAACAGGAGGGGGAGAAGGGAGAGAAAGGAAGAAAAAAGCCAAGAAGAGTGGGGACAACGTGACAAGAAGTGGGGGGACTCCACCTGTGAAGGTAACCGTGAGTTTCTGTTTATCTTGCCTGTGGTTATACTGCAAGGAGGTTTTGAACCGCTGCCTAATATGACTGTCAATTATTTTAACTTGTATTTCTCACCTCAGTCCCCATGAAGTGCATTTGACAATAATTAATTTTGTGTGTGCAACTGGGAGTGTATCCTACTCCTGCAGAGGTGTCAGCTTAATGGGATATGGCTACAGGGGATAACAGGCTGTGCCACCCCATTAGGGGATTTGGGGGGTCACCTGTTCATCTGGACTAATATTTTAATTGTTGGAACATTAGGTTTCCTGTAGTTGAATTGGGATCAGATTAGCCTCTGTCTCTCTGAACTTGCATGCTGGCAAGCTCCTTAAACACCATTGCTAATTTTATTTTCTACTTTCAGCATGTATTTAAGATAGCTCTTTTTGTTTCATAGGTTAAAGAGGAAATATTCTCACTGGCTGAGATCCCAGCGAGCAATTACAAATATTTTACTATAGTTACAGGACTTGGAATTCAGCCTCAGACCACGGGCATCAGAAAATCCATCCGTGGAAATCCCACATGTTATAAGACTGGGAGGGTTTCATACAGAGGGATTTCTCCTCATCTTTGCTGAAGTTAAACTCTTGATTTAAAAAAAAAAAAACAAAAAAAGCGCGCTCTTGTAAATCAAACCTCTGCAAACAGCTTTCGACTATACCAGTTAGATACCAGTTAGAGAAGGGTTAATTGAGCCTCTTCGTCTCTATTGCATGTTAACAGAGAAGGTCAGTGATGGGAGAAGCTAGGTCTGAACTGAAGGCTTTTGAAACAGCCCCCTAACTAGCCTAATGAATATGCTGTTGAGATGAACAGGTCATTTAACACTTTTCATGTCGCTATTGTCCATCCAACCTTAAATGTCAACTCTGTCACTCTGATAGGCTGGTTCTGCTTAAAAAGGTTTCCGGCTTTGTTGGATTCCTAAGAGGGATCTCCCCCCGCCCTTACTCCTAATTGCTGGCAGAACCCTACGGATGTATTTATATCAGCCTTTTCATTAGGGTCAAGTCTTCACTAGAGAATTTTGCCAGTGGGTAAGGGTTGTGAAGAGATGTGATCCAGACAGAAGTGGAAGCGCCAAATGCAGTTGTAATTATACTGCTTAAACTGCCGCTTACTGACCACAATGGAATAACTGGCTTTGGTAAGGGCAGGATTGTTTGATACGCTTCTGTGAGGAACGTATGATGATGTGCGGGGATTGCTGTGTCTACACTAAGACCATTTCACAGAGCTGGTGTGCTGGAGTTCAGCTGCCTGCGGACATCTGAGCCCGGCATGGTCCCAGCCTCGGGGATGGGCTGGTGGAAAGGACCCTCCTGCCGATACCTGCCTTATAGCAAACCCCTCGCGACAGAGGTGGGTAGCCCCCTCTCTGGTGTTTCTACCAGGGTCTCGAGCACATCTTTAGTGAGCTGACATTGGATGTCCAGGTTGCTTGAAAAAAACGTTTCATGGGAACTGAGCTGCATACCTGATAGAACTGAATATTTATCAGAAATGTTTTCCTGAACTTCCTCAGCCTGTGAACAGCAAGTGTGTTTCTTCCTGGGAGACTTCTATGTTTCCTGTGTCCCACAGCATTCTGTGGCCTAGAAGGCCTCAGAAATCACTTCTAGGCTCAGGAGGACAGCAGGCAGATGGCCCCAGGCTTTCCAGTGAAATTTCTTGATGTACTCCTTGTACTCCTGTACTCCTTGCCTCACATAGACTCTCCAGAGCAGTGGTCAGGAGCACAACACCACAGATGCTCCTAATTTAACCACACAGTCATGGGCTCAACATATTCCAAAGCTGGGTAAAGGGCAAAAGGACTGATGCTGTACTGGTACCCAATACCTTGTTGCAGTCATTTGCCCCCACAGACTTTCTTGGCTTTCTGATACCTGCATCAGCTGGCAGATAGAAAGGTGGAAACTCAGGTATCAGCATTGGAAAATAAAGGCTGATGGGGTGAAATAGCACATCTCCAAGCATGTATGCTGCAGTCCAGAAATTCAGTGGCTATTCCCAGTGATGTTGCTGACTCTGAGCCGAAGAAGCTCCTCAGTAAGGAAACTGCTTTGTCAATGCACTGTATATTTGTGCTGCCCCTCCAAAATGGGAACCATGTAACTGACTTATTCCTCCTGGAAATGATCAGGTATGTTTGGAAAGCTTTTCAGACACAGTAGCTTATTTTGAGGATATCATTGCATCGAGGGCCCTAGTAATTTTTCTGTGACCGGAGTGTTTCTGATTCACTGAGATGCTTTGAACTTTCAATGTGTGAATTTATACCAGCCTCTTCCTAGCTATTAGTAAGTGTTGCTACCCATGATCAAGACAGCCAACAGAACAAGCACAATGCACTCTGACCAACACTGGACAAATCCAGTAAGGACCCAACATCAGTCCAAATCAACTGTTTGGCTGAAATCTTACCAAGCGCTGAGCAAACACCTAGTGATACTAGCAAGTGGTCAAGTACAAGTTAATGCCAGGCTAACTTTCTACAAGACCCTTGTTAAAGGTCTTGAGGACTAATCTTTTTCACACAGTTGTTGTCCTCCAGCATCCCTTTGAGGTGTTCATGGTCTCACTGATGGGAACAAGATGTTCAAGGTACACTGCGAGACTGGCTGGATGAGCTGTGGAGCTGATCAGCAGTGGTGAGGGTGCAGTTTCCTTACTACACCTGTCGTACTGTGTTCCACAAAGAAAAGTTATCGCTCTGGTCCTCTTCTGTGCTTCCGATTTCTGAACAGCTTAAACACATGGTGGGCCTTGTTTTTCTAGCCATCTGACACAACCGGAGCAGGACAGAGCTGTGAGAAGGCCGACCCCACCAAGCTGTTGCTAGTGTTAAGATGAAATCTGGCTGTTGGCTGCAGAGCAGGTGAACTTACTCTAGACCTCAGGCAATTCTAGGGAGCAGAAGGTGGCATTTCTAACCGTGGATGACTTTCCTGAATTTAAAGTGTATTTATGTAATCCATTGATTTGTTGGAGGACTCCCTGGTGACTCCAGATTTTTTCACAGCAGCCTCCCTGTTCTATCACCTCTGGCTGAAGAGGAGGTGTCATTCCATCTTGGCAGGTAATGACGTGGCCTCACAGCTGTTTGCATCTCTGCTGTTTCCTGGACAGCACCAACATGATGTACACAGGCCAGAGGCCTTCAGTGCTTGGTGACTCCAGCTGGGAAAGGGCTTCACAGTCAATCTCGGCAACATGCTACTGCAAGTATTGGAATCTGCCTGCTTGCTATGGGACCTTGAAGCAAATTTTATGCCTTGGTCCTTACATTCAAGATATTGCCTGGTCTGGGTCCTGGCTGTGGGATGCAGGGTACAGTTGACAGTTGCTTAAAAACGTAGCATGTGTTTGCAAAACAAATCCCATCTGTAGCAATAATGGTGGGGACAGAACTTTCTGAAGGGAAGGCACAAGACTGTGCATGGAGGTCTCCGAGCATCGTTGCAAACCTTGATGCCTTCTGTGCCAAGAGCCAGGCATCCTAAAATTTCTTCTAGTTTTTGTTTTCATCTCAAGCTTCCTATAGCATAAATACATGGTAATCTGTAATACTGAAACAAAGCAAGCCCCTAAAATTTGCCAAATCCACACTTCTTAGGAGTGTGTCCCTGCTCCTGGCTTGTAACCTTCTGCACCCTCCTTTGCCTTGGCTCTGGTACCTGCCTGACTCCTCAGTATGCTGGTTCAATCTGCTAATCCATCAGAAAATTAACCCAACAAAAAAAGGAGGTTGAATTTTAGGCTTTGTTTGTTTATTTTTTGTTCGGTTAGTGAGCTGCCTTGGCTCCCAGAGGGGTCAGGTGAAGGCCAGCGCTGGGGTGTGGGAGGAAGTGGGATTGCACAGCCTGGAAGAGGTTGCAGCAGAAGGTTGGATTTGCTCAGCCAACTTTCTAGACTGTTTTCTTGGTGCACGGAAGGAAAGTGCTCAGTCGTGGGGATCAGGTGCAACATGCACTGCAGGAGAATTTCTTTCAGCAGTGGCAGTTCTGGGGGTGAGTAGAAGCTTTCCCTATGGGGGTTATGTTCACCCATTTGCTACTCAGTCCTCCGTTGCTTTCAAAACCATGCTGCGAGTGCTAGGACAAAACCTTCAACCCAGCTGTCTCTCAGCTACCAAAATATCTCCTTTGCCCCTTGACCAGCTGTCAAAACTTCCCTGCCTTCCTAGAACAAGCATTTTAGGGAATGTGTTTCCCTTGGCCTATGAGAAATGGGAGGGATGCTCTGGAGATGACTAGCAGGACTGTGCGTTTTCTGCCAGGTGCCTGCCCTAAGTAAGATCTTAAGCAAGCCTGTCACCCCTTGCCTTTGTAATCCTCCCAGCTTGGTGTGCTCTGTCGGGTGAGATTGTGGTTTGAGGAAGAAAAGTGTTTTGGAGCAAAAAATTGTGCAACTTCAGAGCCAAGAAAAAAGCCTTAATTATAGTTTAAAACACTTTAAAGTATCCCTAAAAATAGGTGTGAGGGATGTTTGTCAGCTACAAAGAGATTATCCTGCAATAGTATCTCTTGTCTTATTTTATGATGATGCTACAGAATACAGTCCCTCAGGTAGCCTCATTAATGTTTATGAATGAACACCTTGCTTTATGCTTTTGGTTTTAGAAGGCAGAAATAGGGCAAGGGGCTAGTCATACTGGTTTTACCGTATATGCTTTGGAAAGCCCAAGGACACGATGTTAAGTCTCTATAAGCCTTGGTGGTTCTGCATATGGATGACAGTTGGATTTGGGCACTTGCTAGACCAGCTGAGGTGTCCCCTAAGGGAGGAATCCAGGCAGGGCTTTGGCTAAAATCATTGGTGAAGTTCTGCACCCTTCCCACTGGATCTGTCAGCAGGAGGCTGGCACTCCTCTATGTCTCATCAGTCATTTTGTTTTGATCTCTGCCAGCAAAAGCAACCTGTAGCTATATATTGTTATAGCCATAAGCGCTTCCACAGGGCAGTATCTGGTAAACCTTACTGCCTGTCAGCATCTCAGCCCAGGGTGGAGGCTTCTTTTCGCTATCTATTCCTCAAAGAAGGCAACTGTTTCTTCTGGCTATCATAAAAGAAGGGTGGCAGTTACGCCCAGCCCATAACAGCATGTGGTGGTTTCTGAGTCTTACCACTCCAGCCTTAAAATAACAGCTCTTTTTTCTGAGCCAACCAACAATTGTGGTCAGCCACTAATACCAGTTTAACCATTTGGCAGCTGCCCTATAGGAAATGGCTCTTTCAAGAGAGCCAAAGGAGCCGTGTCCCCTTGGCCCCAGAGCCACACTGGGTTGGTTTCAGTCAGAAGGGCATGTTTACAGATTTCCCTGTATACAACCAGCCCCTGTAACAACCACCAAATCCTAGAAAGTTAATACCAAACAAACTGTGGAAGTAGAAATAGTAACTCAAGTTAACTGTTTTGGTGTTTCATCTGATGCATGAGTGCGTTAAACTCTCTGGTTCCCCCCCTCGCACAGAGACACGCGGTTTCTTGCTCTGTACTTGCTTTTCCATCCATCGCGTGTTGGGACAGTCTGCGGAGTTTATTTTGGGCTGTGTTCCCTCCCCGTTCTGCACGGGAGTACCGGCTCTGCAGGCAGCGCCATCGGAACTGGAGTCGGGCCCTCGCGGTTTGAGGGCAGAAATTAGTAATAAAGGGCTAGGGCAGGCCGGGGGGTCCCCCGCGGGACGCTGCCGTCGCTGTTCCGCACTCC